>NC_059175.1:70870100-71136402 GCF_019923935.1 Bubalus bubalis | reverse complement strand
GACCCCTACCCCAGGCCCCACACGACCCCATACAACACACATAACCCTGTCCAACCCCACCCCAGACCCCACATGACCCCCACAGGACCCCACATGACCCCAGCCCACCCCATCCTGACTCCCTCACCACCCTCAACCCCCAGGCCTCTCTGCACCTGAGATGACCTCGAGCCGCAGCCCACGTGCCCCCACTCCGTGCCAGCCTTGCCTGCTGCCTGGCCCCCAGCTTGTCCTGGACCAGGCCCCTCACAGGAGCCAGTGTGGGGAGCGAGCGGGCGAGCCTGTGGAGAGCAGAGGACACGGCCCCCCGCAGCCTCCACATCCGGACAGTTGCCTGGTCTGGGCCTGAAGGGCGGGAAGGGCAGCCTCACTGCCGGCATCCGCCAAGCCCTCCTTCAGGCTCCAGAGCTCCGCTCCCACCCAACACCCCCGGCACCTCGGGTAGGGTTGGTGGTGGGGCTGGGGGGGGTCAGTGCCCTGGGAGGAGCAAACACAGACAGGCCGGGGCCCCAGCTACCTCTCCGCCCCCTGAAGAGCCTGATGCCGCACAGGTGGGCCACGTCCCCCACGGGACGGGCGACGGGAGGACCGTGGTCCACACACAGCACAGGAGGGGGTGGGAACGTGGGGAGACTCGGCAAACAGCCGGGCAGGGACACGGAGGGGACGGACGGGCTGCGAGGCCACGGCCAGTGCTGCGCCCTGGGTGAGGGTGGGGGGCCGTCCCGATGAGAGCCTGAGAGCCCGGGCGGCGGGGACGAGAGGGGGTCTGGGGGCAGTGTACTGATGGGAGCGTGACAGTCTGGCAGGGATGAGAGGGTCTGGCATGTGGGAGTCAGACATTGCTGGGGAAACCAGGGAGGCACAGACCCCAGTGTAGAGGTGGGGAATTGGCCTGGAGGCCAAGGGGTCACGTCCTACTTGGAGCATTTTTTGTGACCGGAACAGACTGCGCGCCTGCCCGGCCTCTCGCTCCATTACCCCATGTCTGCCTGTCGCCCATGCCTGTCTCTGGCTCCCCCAGCTCTGTGGCCCGAGGGGCAGCTGACCATGGCGCCCACGTCTCTCGCCGTGGGATGCTCTGGGCTCCCAGCAGGCAGCTTAGCCCTGCGCCATCTCAGGACTGACCGGCGCC
Organism: Bubalus bubalis; assembly: GCF_019923935.1. NCBI lineage: Eukaryota > Metazoa > Chordata > Mammalia > Artiodactyla > Bovidae > Bubalus > Bubalus bubalis. The sequence continues at coordinate 71,135,267 of NC_059175.1, read as the reverse complement.
ATTGAGAACATGTGCATCCTGCCTGCCCGTGCTCCCACGTGGGGACGGCTGAGTGGGGACACGCTCAGCCACGCCTTCGTGGAGTCCATGTCCACCAGCTATCGTGTCCAACAGCAGAACTGCTGGGTCACCGGCTTAACCCCGAGAAGCAGCCCCAGCGGCCTCTCTGCGTCTGGGCAGCACCTTCTGGTCTCCCTCCCTTGGGTCCCCGTCTTGGGCGGGAGGGCTGCTGCAGCCCCAGCCCACGTGTCCGAGCAGAGGCCCCTCGTCACGGTTCTCTCCTGATTCTGCTGGGGGGTTACAGGCGGAGTCGCCCAGCACACAGCAGGACCTCACGGCCGGGCTGCCCACCGGGTCTGGGGACAGCTCGGCCCCCGTACCCGCTGTGGTTGCTCTGGTCTCTGTCTTTACTTCAGCCAGTTCACACAGTCACTCTTCCAGCACCTGGGTTTGCTGTGCTGATCAGACCTGAGGACAACTCCAAGAGAAGCAGCAGGCAGCTCTGAGTGTTTCATTTCTAGGCTGAAAGAGTCACACGAGATCCTTCAACACATTCGGGTTCTATACAACTTTATTTTTCTGCTAACAAAATGATACAAAGAACCTAAAAAAGGGAAACAAGAAATCAACTCTAAATGGCTTGCGGTTCCATGGTTGACAGTGGAAAGGCCGCTGGTGAAGACACAGGCCCACGCCGGCCGGGGCCACGGGACTCAGGAGCGGGACCCGCGGGCCCTCCGCAGATGCAGGAGGCGGCCGGAAGCCACTGGGCTGGGTTTCACTGCCCAACTCAGGCCTGAACCAGACCCCCGCCCACCCGTGGCATTTGGCACTAGCTGTGGCCACTGCACGCTGCCCAACAGCCGCTTGGCCCCCGCCTGACCTGATGCCCACGGGCCAGGCCGATTCCTTGGGAGCCCACAGAAGCCAGTGACAGCAAGGCTGGGCCATTTCGGGCCCCTTCCATCGAAGCGATCTCTGTACGGACAGCTTTTACCAGTGAACCCCCCGCCCCTCAGTGTTTAAATAAATAAATAAGCTGTTAAGGAAAGTGAGGCACACAAGTTACTCCAACAACACACAGTGGGCGTGACGGCGCGTGCAACGTGCAGACACAGGCCAGCCATCGGAAGGCGTCGCGTCAGCGGCCTGGGGCCGCCTGTCAGTGCTCCAAGCGTGGCTGGGAGCCTTGGCCGCGGCCCGACCCCCTCCAGCATGAGGAGTGGGAACCGGGGTCGCCGGAACAAGTGTGCGTCAGATGCTCGCGTGTGCGGGACTCCAGATCCCGAAGGCATCCCCGCCGTCGCCTGCCGTTTCCTGGAGCCTAAACCCAGGAGGGGCTGCAGCTGGGGAGACCCCGCGCCCAGGGCCACCCAGGGTCTGTGCGGCTCCTCGTGGGCACCTGGGGCCGGGGCTCAGAGTAACCCTAAGTGCACAGCAGCCCAAAGGCCCAGCTGGGGAGTCAGCTCTGAGTCTGTCCGGGGGCTTCCTGCCTCGGGGAGTCAGCTCTGAGAGTCCGTCTGGGGGCTTCCCGCCTCGGGGAGTCAGTTCTGAGTGTCCGTCCGGGGGCTTCCCGCCTCGCTGGGCCACACGAGGTGGCCGCTGCGTTCCAGTCTCTGCCAGCCTCCTGGGGGGAGGAGCCCGGGGGGGGTGGACACAAGCAAAGCTTGAGTGCATGCCGGCGCTCGGCCTGGACAGGCGCGCCCAGGGGCATTCTAGCGACTTCCACAGGATGTCAGCGCCGGTCAGTGCGCTCTGCGGCTCCATCGGCACACCTGCCCGGCCGGCCAGCGGGGTCAGGGCACTAGGAATAGATGGTGACCACCTCCCGGCCGCTGCCCCTGACCAGCAGCACCCTGTTCAGCCCCTCGGTCAGGACCTCGAGGAACTCCATATCTGCAGCGGGGCCGAGTTAAGGACGCAGCCAGCCCCACACAAACACGAAGGGCGCCCCCAACTCCCCACAAGCTGCATCGTTGGGACTTGGCCGGAGGTGGAGGAAGCTGGGACCCAGGTACTTCGGGGTGGGAGACTGGGGGAGGGGAATGGGCCCTGTCTGTCCACCAGGACCCCACATCCTGGGCTGCCCAGGCCGCCCCTCAGCCCATGGCAAGGGCTCCTCCGCTGAGCAGGAGGCAGCGCAGCATGACCCGCCCCACAGGGACAGTGCCAGCAAAGGATACAGTTCTCATCCCCCTGCCGGTTCTTGGGGGGCCCCGGCATGTTCAGGAGGACCAGCTGGGCGTCCTGGGACTTGTCAAGGACGACGCCATTGAGCCTCACGGCCGTGTGCATCCTCCTCACGTTGGACTGGTTCCTGAGGAGGAAGACACTCACTCGGCACCTCCAGCCGCGTCCCGGGCCCCGGGCTCAGGCCTGCTCGGCTCCCATGAGAAAGGGCGGGTGGGCACAGGTCTGACCCGCCGCACAGAGCACCCCAGGGGCACTGAGTCCACGGGGGGCTGTGACGAAGCCCGGGGGGAGCTGGATTCTGTGCTCTGAGCACAGCTGCAGGATGGTATGGGGCAGCCCGCCAGCTCGCAGGGCATCTCCCGTGGAGACCTCTGCCCGGGGCTGGGTCAGCCTTAAAGGCTGCCCCTCGCTCTTGCTGACATGGGCTGGGGTCCAGAGGGCCAGGCAGAGGGCGAGTAAGGGGGGGGGCCCTGGCCCTCCACCTGCTCCCGAGGCTGGAGGTCTTGGAACAGGGCCCCCCGCCCACGGTGACCGGACCCTGTGCCCACGTCCTCCTGGCCCGCCCCATCTCCACTCCCCAGGAGCGGATGGAGCAGCCACGGGGGACCTGAGGGAGGGTCCCCGGGGGAGTGGGCCTGGGGATGCCCCCCACCCTCCTGGGCACCCCCCAGCAAGCCACCTTCCGGGATGCATGGAGTACACCCCAGCTGCGACCACCTGCCTCATGGCGCCAGCAGCTCCCTGTGTGCTGGGCACTCGGGCACCTCTGCCAACTCCGGGGCCACACATGGGAGACACAGCTCGAAGGTCACCCACGGCCCGAACTGAGAGGAGTGGGCAGACAGACAGAGGCCGCCCCACGAGGGGTCAGGGAAAGGCCCGTGGAGGAATCGTGGACCACAGCCTTTGATCAACACAGCCCTTCGGCCAAATGAAGCCAATTACAGCCGCCAATTACCAGGAGGGAAGCCGGGAAATGGAGCTCTTGGCTTCCTCTCTCCAATTTTGTCTGATAAAATTACAGGCTGGGCCTGTCCACGGCAGTCGGGGCTCTTTTGTTACAAGAACCGTGAATTAGTTGCCAGGATGGACCACGATTACTACTGTGTTCAGGGGCAATGACCCCAGGAATGTGCATGTGATATCAAAGGGTCTCTCTGGGTTAAGGGTCTGAAAACATATAATCTAAAAATCAGGAGTCTGGGGCCGGACAGGCCCACGCCTCCCAGATGACAGGCCCCGTGGAGGGCGGAGGCCAAGCAGCCCTTGAGTGTCTAGGACACGAACAGAGACCAGCTGTGAGGCCATAGACGGGGACAGGCGGCCGGGAGCTGAGCCTGGCAGGGAGGGGCACTCAGGCCAGGGCTGTGGCTCGGGTGGGGGGCGGGCAGCTGGATGCACGGCGAAGGACTCAGGCCAGCCTGGGCACAGAGCTGGAGACCAGATCCTCGCTCCGGATGGTGGCCCGGAGGACACCGGTGACCACACACCCGGTTCACAGGGCCCAGGGAGCCCCCCTTGGGGCAAGCACGTGTCATCAACGGGCTGACCACCCACCTTCTGGGAGTCCCTCCAGCCGACTCCAAGGAGGCGCCCGGGGGGAGGCCCTGTCCCCGAGCCCGCCTCCCAGGCATCCTGCTCACCCACCGGGCCCACACAGGACGCGGGCCCAGGGCTCCCAGCGCCTTTTGCGGGGACGCCCGCCTCTGTGTCCGCAGACTTGTTTTTGTCTTTCAGTCAGGAGGCTTTGCATGGAGGGCACTTTAAATTCACAAAAGAACAGCAGGCAAGTGTTCGGCCCTGTGCTCCCAGCTCGTCTGTGGGTCCTGTCCCCTCTGTGCAGTCCACTCGGATTTAGGGGCTGGAAGTGCAGCCCTGAAACCCATGGCTCTGCAGGGTGAGTGGCCAGGGCTCCCGAGGGAGGGAAGACAGCCCGGAAGTCACACAGGGCCAGGGCAGACAGAGGCAGAGACAGCACCCCCAGCCTGGAGCCCCAGCTCCAGAGGTTCACCCACACCCCTGCCCCTGAGACTGAAGGTGCCACTTCCTGGGGGCAAGGCGTGCCCGGCACCAGGCAGACGGGAGGATATGCTATCCAGCTGAGCCGGAACACAGAGCCTGAACCCCTGGCCCCGAGGGACATGGGTGAACAATCACTGCAGCTTCGGGCACAGCCAGCCTCCGCTCCGCCGCAGAGCCGCTCAGGGCCACCCTGGCCCGGTCCTCACGCGCTACCCAGAGAAGGAATTTTGGGTATGCGCCCCGAGTGGCTCTGGACAGAGGGAGCAAACTAAACAGGAAATTACGGAAAGCCAGGGTGGGGGAGCGCCACATGTACACGGACACGCACACACAGATCAGGCGCATGTACACAGACACACAGACATACACAGATATGCACACAGGCCAGGCACACGTACACGGACATGCACACACACACACGAGCACGCACACAGGCCAGGCACAAGTACATAATGGACACATACACGCACACACACAGGCCAGGCACATGTACATGGACACGCAGGCACACACGGACATGCACGCACACGGGCCAGATGTATATATACATCATGGACACACAAGTACACACACACACACGGACATGTACGCGGGCCAGGCACATAGCCACAGACACACGTATACACACACAGACACACATACACACAAATACACACACAGGCCAGGCACATGTACACAGACATGCACACACACAGGACCGAGCACACCCACACATGGGGTTGCACAGGTACACACCGACCCACATGTGGGGCCAAGTAAATATACATGGACACACGCATGCACAAGGCCAGGCACACACACATACTCACGGAAGCACCCACACACTGGGCCCTGCACACACACGGGGCTGTGTACACACTCGGACATGCACACGCGGTTCACGGGGGTTGTGCATGCAGCGCATGCCAGGCAACCACGTCTACGAGGTCCGGGGTAAGGGGGCGACTTACAGGTTTCCCCATTCACTACACGGGAGAGAAAATAGAGAGCGCGTTACTTCAGGAGAACACACAGCACGCATCGCACGGCTGCGAGCTCCGGCAGGCCGCCCTTCTCAGCTGACAGGGTCCTTCTTGAGGGCACGGGCCCCTCGAACCCCCCGGACCCTGTGACCAGTAGGGCTCTGTGGCTCAGCTCCATTGCCCAAGACTCTGCAGACGCTGTCCTGGCCTCCCACCCAGGACCCCCTCCACCTCCCAGGTCCAGCCACACCATGCACTGCAACGGGGCCAGCCCCAGGGCTCTCAGCTCAACGCCGCAGCTGTGAGCCAAGCAGGGTGTGGGCCCCAGGCAGAAGGGCAGCTCGGAGGGTCCCCACTGGGGCTTGGCCCTGACCTCTGGATGCTGGGACCCCCACCAGGAAGGTCAACGGCAGCCTCATCGGCCTTCTCACCAGCATCCCCGCTAACTGCGCCCTAGGTTGGCCCACCCCCCTCCCACTCACGGGCTGTGTGGGCTGCGGCTCCTAACAGACAGCGGGGCCCCCTCAGCTGCGGTCGGGGCAGCGTGACACTCACGGCTTCAGGTTGAAGAGGTCCTTGATCCCAGACACAGTGGCGTCCTTGTTCCGATGCTTCTCAGCAACCAGCTTCTCCTTCGTCCAGGTCATCTGCACCCTGTCGGGTGTGGATGGGGCTTGGGCCCTGGCGGCCATGGCCGAGTGGGAAGCCGTGTTCCTGTCATGGATGAGCTGAGCCTGGCGGGGCGGGGAAGCGCAGCCTCACTCACCAGCCCGCCCAATCGCAGGCACACACAGCTCCCGAGAGCGCGGTGCTGGCCCGGGGCCGCGACGCCCTCCAGGACAGGAGCCAACCCCGGGGAGAGAGAAGCCAGCGGGCCCCAAGGACCCAAGATGGACACAGCGACATGGCCCCTGAGCCCAGGCCCATGAGGGCATGACCTTGACCACGGCAGAGTGGGGAGGGGGATGGTAAGGGGGAGGGCTAGGCGTGGAGGCGAAACGCACCGGAGACCTCAGAGCCTACTCACCTCCCGCTCCCGCTCTGTCTTGGACAGCTGCATCTGCTTCAGCATCTGCGACCGCTGCTCCATCATCAGTGTCCGCTCGTAAGTGAAGGCCGAGATGTCGCTCTCCACCTGCAGGCCCGAAGCACGAGGCTGACCCCCATCCCCTGACCACAGACCATGGCCCCCTGTGGGCGCAGAGCCTGGCTCCAGCGTGCCCACCCAAGAACGTCATGACTGAACACCCTCGCCCTTCCCGGGGCCGTGGTCACGGACACGTGAGAGGCCCTCGAGGAGTAAGGACCACCCCGGCTCTGGACACAGGCCCACCCACCCGCACAGGACCGACAAGAGCCTCTCACTGGCCACAGGGCTCAGATCCCGACTAGCGGCCGGCCCCGTGGTCACATTCAGTGCAGCTGAGTCTTCCCACGGCGCACTCACAGCCCAGCCACCCACAGGGAAGGCTTCAAGCAAAGCTACACTGAGGGACTCGCTGCAAGCCGCCCAGCCCTCCTTGAAGCCAAGCTCACAGGGACAGAGAGAGCCTGAGACGCAGCCGTCCGGGAGCTCAGGACGGACTCCGGGGACGACTCGACCGGGGCTGTGGGGATCGGAGGCCCTGCCCAGCGCCCAGTGCCCGGCCCTCACCATCTCCACCACCTCCACCTCGGCGCTGATCCGCAGGTGGTACAGGAAGGTCTGCAGGTCCTTCTTCATCTGGATGCTGTTGTCGTCCACCTGGGCCACCGTGAAGATGCGCATCTGACACCTCCTCCACACCTGGGGCGGGGCCGTCACTCCTGTGTGCTGCCACCCGGACCCCAGCCTGGGCGACCCCACCCCCACGACCCCAGCCTCAGGCGACCCCACCCCCGTGACCCCAGCCTCAGGTGACCCCACCCCCGTGACCCCAGCCTCAGGCGACCCCACCCCCGTGACCCCAGCCTCAGGTGACCCCACCCCCGTGACCCCACCCCATGACCCCACCCTCAGGTGACCCCACCCCCGTGACCCCACCCCCACGACCCCACCCTCAGGTGACCCCACCCCCGTGACCCCACCCCATGACCCCACCCTCAGGTGACTCCACCCCCATGACCCCACCCTCAGGTGACTCCACCCCCATGACCCCACCCTCAGGTGACCCCACCCCCATGACCCCAGCCTCAGGTGACCCACCCTCAGGTGACCCCACCCCCGTGACCCCAGCCTCGGGTGACCCCACCCCCATGACCCCACCCTCAGGTGACCCCACCCCCATGACCCCAGCCTCAGGTGACCCACCCTCAGGTGACCCCACCCCCGTGACCCCACCCTCAGGTGACCCCACGCCCGTGACCCCAGCCTCAGGTGACCCCACCCCCACGACCCCACCCTCGGGTGACCCCACCCCCACAACCCCACCCCCGTGACCCCAGCCTCGGGCGACCCCACCCCGTGACCCCAGCCTCGGGCGACCCCACCCCCACGACCCCAGCCTCGGGTGACCCCACCCCCACAAGCCCAGCCTCCGGTGACCCCACCCCCATGACCCCACCCTCAGGTGACTCCACCCCCATGACCCCACCCTCAGGTGACCCCACCCCCGTGACCCCAGCCTCAGGTGACCCCACCCCCGTGACCCCAGCCTCAGGCGACCCCACCCTCAGGCGACCCCACCCCGGTGACCCCATCCCGGTGACCCCACCATCAGGCGACCCCACCCCCATGACCCCACCCTCGGGCAACCCCACCCCCACAAGCCCAGCCTCCGGTGACCCCACCCTCCATGAGCCCTGCCCCCATGTAAACCCTGCTCCTCACGACCCCGCGTGCCTCCCCGTGTGGCCTCCCCTGCGCCCCTCTGCCTGCGTGCCCTGCGTGCCCCTCCCCTGCCCCCCACCTTGTGCTGCCGCAGCAGGAAGGGCAGCAGCATGAGCAGGCCCCCGTCGTGGACAATCCACCAGACGTCGATGTGCCCGCCGCTTAAGCGCTGCTGGTTGTGAGGGAACAGGTCCACGTTCTTGGCCACCAGCAGGGCCTGCTGTGCGGCCGTGGTGTCACGCACGGTATCTGCAGGGAGGGGCGGTCATGGGTCACGGGGCCGCAGGACCCAGCCGCCTGGGGCCACTGGGAGCAGCCGGGTGGGGGTGGGCTGGGGTCTCCGTGCAGCCCCTCGGGGGCAGGGTCCTCAAGCCCACCACCCTGCGGCTGGGGTGGCCGGCCTGGAACCGCCCCCGGCCCCCCCACTCCCCGGGAACCATGAGCCCCTCTCCGAGCGGGGCGCGGGCCGCGAACCCACCAACGAAGTTCCTCCAGGAGCAGGGGCTGTCCTCCCGCTTCCAGGCCCCGGGCCAGCCCACAAGCACCGTGTTGTGCTTCATGGCCCCCAGGCCGGCCGACTGGATGAGGTGCGACGTGCCGTCCCGCAGGCTGGACGACACCACCAGCTGGCAGAAGCCCTTGGTCTTCTCGGCGCTCATCAGGGCCCGGATGTTCTGCGACGCGGGCAGGCGGGCGGGCGGCGGTCAGCAGGGGGCTGGAGGCACCCCGTCACCCCCACCCCGGGCGCCGGGCAGCTTCCACACAGACGTCACAGCCTCACACGTGGAGGCTGGAGGCTGAGCGGCTGGAGCCCAGGCCAGGGCTCGGTGTGCTCGGCGCTGCCTGTGTGCGTGAGCACATGTGCGTGCACGTGCCCATGGGAGCGCGGGGGCAAAGGTCATCACTGGGACCGTGCGGTCACGGCCTACCCACTCCCGTGCACGGACACCCTGCCCCGGCTCCTGCTTCCTGGGGGCCAGGCCAGGAAGCGTGGGGCCCAAAGGCTCCTCCTAGAAGCCCGCGAAGCCGGTGATTCAAGAGGGACAGGCCGGCCTCCTGGACCACATGCCAGCCCCCAACGGCAGCTCGATGCCCAGGGAGGCCATACACTCACGGACCACAGGAGGCCTTCTGTCCAGATGGCCCAGCCTGTGCCTGCCGGCCGCCTCCCAGCCCTGCTGACTGGCCTTTGGGGCCTGGCGTGGGCCCCGCCCGAGTAGGAGCATGGCCCCGCGAAGAAGGCGTGGACGCTGGGCCTCTGGCCTCAGAGCCGAGACAGCCAACCTCACTTGTCCTGAGCCCCTGCTGTGGGCGCTTGTGACGGACACCCAGGGAACTCTAACCAACACGTCTCCCCTCAGCAGCACGGCCCCCTCGACCGCCCAGACGAAAGCGACCACCTGCAAGGGTCCCAGCAGCTGGGACGTGGCCCAGGGCTGCCTCAGTGCAGCTGCACCGCCGCTCAGAACCCCTGGACATGCGCTCCCGGAGACCAGTCTGGGGGCTTGGCCTCCCTGCTCGAGGGGCTCAAAGGCCACGCATTCCAGCTCTGAGACCAACGGCTTTCCAGATCACGGGCAGGAATGCGGACCTGCGCTGGGGCTTCGAGGAGCCCCCGTGGGGTTCCGAGCAGCAGCGCTCCAGGGCTTCAGACAGCAGCCCCACGCTGAGCCCGAGGGTCCATGGTGAGCTCTCCTGCCCCAGGAGACCAGCCTCACCCACGCTCCCCCAACACCCGGCCGGCCCTCTGCTCACCGGATCATCTGATGTGGGCCGCTCCATCTCCCCAGAACCAGCAGGGCCCCCCACCCAGCAAGGCCGCCGCTTCCACGAACGGGCTGACACATAATGTGTCCAGGCAGGCCCACGAGCACTGCCCAGGCTTCCGCCTGCAAAGCCGCGTGGGTGCATCCAGCAGGCACGTCCAGCACAGCAAACCTGGGGCACCTGACCATGGCCTGCCCACGGTCCTCACCCTCTGAGTCCCCCGTGAGCGCTTCCACCAGCCCCTCCTCTGGGGAATCCACACGAGTCTGAGCTCCATCCCTGCCAGACACCTGGGGTAACCCCCAGCAGCGCCAGGATCCAGCCACCGGCTTGGGATGGGACAGGCCCTCGAGGTAGAGATGGCTGAGCACCCGAGTGGGGCGGCCTGCTTCTCCATAAACCATCACAGAGACGAGAACTGCAACTTTGCCCGGCCTCAGGGGCGTCGGGAACCACCCCCACGCCAAGGACAGTGGATTCCACAGCGGATTCCACAGAACAGAACTCAGAGCTCATCCAGGAAAGGAGCCCTGTGCGGCCTTTGTTAAAACACCACAAGCATCTGGCCAACTGGGAGAACAATGGTTAAAAACAAAATGAGTATGCGGAACAGTATTTCCACAGAGTCGTTTGTTTAAAAACAGCAGCCAAGAAAGGGCTGGAGGGACACGTGGGTGATGCCCTCAGGTCTGGAAGGGGGCCGTGAATCGAGCTCTGCTGGTGCCGTTTCAGGCGGCACTGAGCTCTGACCCCCACCCCTTCAGTGCTGGCCAGACACCCACCTCCCCACCCGTCCCCAGAGACACTGGGGGGCCAAAGGGGCCACGGTCACAGAGACGACGCTCTCCGGCACACGGCCCCGCACGAGTGCAGCCGGAGGCCACCCCGGCACTCTGAGCACAGAGCCGGCCCCCACCTTGGCGTGGGGATCGGGTCTGGAGCGTCTTCACACCAGACGCAGGGGCTCCAGAAGACAGCGCCAACACCTGGAGCTGCTCTGCCGGAAAGAATGACACACGGCATCCACGCCAGGATCGCGGCCATGACCTGGGGTCAAACCCACACCACGCTCCGGTGTCTGCACCCACGGTCACAGACAACCCCGGGGTGCACACCCGGGATCACGGCCACGACCCCGGTGTCCACACCCACAGCCCACGGCCACGACCCCGGTGTCCACGCCTACAGTCACAGACGACCCCGGGGTGCACACCCACGGCCCACGGCCATGGCCCACGGCCACGACCCCAGTCCACACCCATGGCCCACGACCATGACCCAGGGTCACAGCCACAAACTCAGTGTCTAACCCAAAGTCACAGATGACCCAGGGGTGCACACCCACGGCCCACGGCCACGACCCTGGTGTCTGCGCCCACAGCCCACGGCCATGACCCAGGCTCACAGCCATGACCTCGGTGTCATGCCCAAGGTCACAGCCATGACCGTGGCGTCTACACGCACAGCTGACACCAACAGCTGCCGTGTCCAACCCCTGGGTCACGATGACCCCAGAGAGGACAGCTGGAGCCCCTGCAGACAAGGAAGAGGCCTCGCCGTGCCCCCAGCAGCCTGCGTCGAGGCGCAGGCCCCCGGGGGGTCCCTGTGCGGGTGCCTGTCCCACCGCTGAGGAAGGGGGCGGACGCCTCAAGATACATGGGCTGCGACCCTCCGAGAGGCTGGGCCGCCCCAGGCACTCTGGAGGACCTCCGAGCGCAGCCTGGTTTATAAACACAGGGACGGCAGGGCTAAGCCAGACCCACCAGGCAGCCCACACGTGGGGACAGCAAACAAGGGCGCCCACGGTGGCCCACACCTTGCGGCTGGGCTGCGCCCATCTGAGTCAAAGTCGGAGGACAGAGTGCTGGACGGCCCCAGTGGCCCCCTCTGAATGGGCCCTGAAGCGGAACAGAGGGAACTCGAGCCGGTCTTGCCCACTCGGAGTCCTGCCCTGGGAGCAGCGTTCGGCCCTACCCTCTGCCCTGCCCAGCCCCTCAGAGCCCTGGCCTGGCCCTGCCCAAGGCCTCAGGGTGTGTACTCTAAGTCTCAATGGTTCCCTCCCTGCCTGTTCAAACTCAGACACCACACCTGCTTGGAAACAAGAACAGAACAACCCAAGGGATGGTGGCAGTCGTCTGTAGAAACACTGGTGGGGCCGCCCACTCCCCCCACACCAGGCAGCCCACCTCCTCGGCCTGCTGAGCCTCCACGTGCTTGTCCAGGAAGGTGCCCTCCAGCACGGAGCCCACGATGGTCAGGCCCTTGCCAGCCTTGAGCTGTGAGGTGAAGGAGAGCAGGCGGGGGTGCTTCACGCGCTGCTCGGCATCCAGGTTCAGCAGGACCAGCACCTGGGGCCTGGGGGGCGGGGAGGCGTTACCGCAGCATCGCAGCACCAACCAGGGAAAGCCCAGGTTCCAGGGGGCAGCCCCTCCCAGGAGTGGGGAGGCGGGCAGGCCCCCTCCATCCATGGTGGGGCCCCATCTAGCTCTGCTCACCCCCTGCACCCAACGCCCCGACCAGAGATCAGACCCGAGCTGAGCGGCAGGCTGAGTGGTCCCGGCTCCCGGTCTCACTGCCCCTAAAGGGAGGGGGTACCCCTTCCCTCCGTGAGGCCAGACCTCAGGATGGGGAACATGGTCAGGTGAGTGGTCCTGGCGCTCGGGAACCACCGCCTCTAATGGGGGAGGTGCACCCCTTCCCTCCGTGAGGCCTGACCTCAGGACAGGGCATGGGCCGGCTCACCTCCAGTTCTTGGTGTGCAGCGGGCCGTGCTCCACGTGCAGCAGGGCGTAGCGGGCGGCGTTCAGCGACAGCCCGCGGATGCCGTCACCCCACTCCTTCTCGGCCCTGCGGGGGAGGCGCACAGGGATGAGGCCCGGCCCCCAGCACACCCAGGTGGACCCACAGTCAGCCAGCCCGGGGCCGTGGGGGTCTCTCGGTGCTTCTGTGGCAAACGGGGGGGCTTCCTGGGCTGGGCAGGAATGGGGCAGCAGGACGCGGGGGACGACCTGTGCAGAATGGGGGTGCGGGAGCAGCACTGGTGCCAGCATGGGAGTCACGGGGCTGCCAACAGGGCGGGTGGGGCAGGGGGCTGCGGCAGCGGTCGAGGCCCCCAGACCCTCCCTCCAAGCTTGGAAGAGCTGGATGGGGCCTTCAGGCTGCACCCCCAGAGCCCTCTCGTCGCCTCAAGCCCAAGAAGCCCCCAGGTCCCACCTCCCCAAGGCCTCTGCTCCCGGACGGGGCCAGGGTGTCCAGGGAAAATGCCCCCGTGATGGACCTGGGGCTCTGAGATGCAAGTGACCCACCCGTTGCTCAGGATCTCACAGGGAACCCTTTAGAAACGTTATAATCCACCACACGTCAGGGCCGTCATCAGACGGATCTCACAGCTCACAGACACACTGCTAAAACAGCCTGGCTTCTACACTGGGACACAGACAAACCCAACGACAGGTCGTAGCAGACGCGGAGCGGACTTGAAGGACGTGCGGCCCCCTCTCACCCGCGGTACTCGATGTATTTGTAGATGCAGCCGGCGATGAGCATGGCGCACAGCGCGTAGTACCAGGAGCAGACGAACATCAGCGCGAAGCACAGGCTCATGCCCAGGAAGGACAGCGTCCTGGGGGCAGCAGCGGGGCTAGACTCGCCACCCGAACCCCAGCCAGCGCTGGAGCAGCCGCCCTGCAGGCCTCCCCCACCCCAGCAGAAGGACCCGAGCCTTGGTGCTGGCTGAGGCACGTCCACCCGGGCCGTCCCGAGGGCTGAAGCGGCCCCGGGGCTGGGGAATGGCAGGTCCAGGAAGGGTGGTGGGGCCCCGGGGCTGGGAGACCCCCGGTCCAGGAAGGGCGGGGGGCCCCAGGGCTGGGAGACCCCTGGTCCAGGAAGGATGGCTGGGGCCCTGGCAGGGCTGCCCCCAGCACGCCCCGGGATGGCAGGAGCAGCTCCGCATGCTCACCAGTGGTAGTACTTGAAGCGTGGGCGCCAGCTGGGTGTGCGGAGCAGTGTCTGCAGGGCGCAGGCCAGGTTCACGAACATGTAGCACATGAGGAAAAACCTGGGGCACGAGCGGCAGCATGAGGGCCGAGTCCCGGGGGTCCTCCCAGCTGTGGCCACCACCCCCGTGAGGGCCGGGCCAGGTCCCGGGGGTCCTCCCAGTTGCGACCACCACCCCCGTGAGGGCCGGGCTGGGTCCCGGGAGGTCCTCCCAGCCTTGTCTGCGCCCCCATGAACAGGAGCCCCCCGCGGCCACTCACATGGACAGGATGGGGGCCACGCTGTCCAGGGAGGCGATGAGAATGCCTGTCTCGCAGATGAGTGCCGTGAGCAGCAGGGCCCACGTGGGCTCCCCATTGGCCTTCCCGTGGCCGAACACCTGCCCGGAGAAGGGGGTGGGTGCCGGAAGAACGCTCACGTGTGGGCAAGAGGCTGAGATGCTTGTGTTCAGCTCAAAGGAGGCCTCGGGGCTGCAACACTAGAATGGACCCCACCCAGCCACAGCCAGGAGGAGAGGCCAGAGCGCGGAGCCCGGGGCTCCCGTCAAGTGCCGGCTGGGGGCACAGCCTGGGAGGGCCCATGGGGACCATGGCTCCCGGGAGGAAGCTTTGCCCCCTGCCTCCTTCCCGCACATGGTCCGGGACAGGAAACCCAGAGTTCGAGGTAGACGCAGAGCGAGACAAGAGCACAGGCTCAGGGCGGGGTGGCCAGGCTGGAGGCGGGGACCTGCGCCCCCCCCAGCCTTTGATCACGACGCTCACGCTCGGGGGCAGACCCCGGGCCCTCAGAGGCAGGCTTCCCGGGGGTCTCACACACGTGATGGGGGGCACTCACCTGCAGGAAGGGGACGATGGAGTCCCGGGCGATGGCCTGCAGCAGCCGCGGGGCCCCGGTCAGGCTCTGCAGGCCGGCCCCGCAGGTGGAGAAGAAGGAGCCGATGACGATGACCCAGGGAGACGGCCAGGCCAGCATACCAATGACGAGGTTCCCCTGCAGGGCCTCCCCGAACCTGGGGGAGTGGGGGGCGGGGCGCAAGCTTCCAGAGGGCGGCTGAGGACAGAGACTGACTCCCACCCACCGAGAGGGAGTGACAGCCCCCCAGAGCCCCTGCACCCAGCTCTCCCGGGGCCCAGGGTCGTGGTGCGGGCTCCAGGCTCCAGTACAGGAGGGATACATGGGCCCGACCCCAGCACGCCGACCGCTGGGACACCCTGACACGCGAGGCTGGACACCCTGCCCTCCCCAGTCTCAATGCTAGTCATCAAAGAAACCAGCGCTGGCCCAGGAGCTCCTGGAAGCCGTGAACGAAACGTACTTATCTCGCAAGATCACACCTTCGATGCAGGCCCCGAAAAGCACAATGCAGGACAGGTCTGAAGCCGGGGTCAAGGGCGCAGCGGGCAGAACACACTGGCCACAGGCCGGCTCACACCAGCCCCCGCCTGCCCACCCCCGCTCAGGTCGCGGCCCCCTGGACAGGATACCTCGGGTCAGTCGGGACAGGCCTGGCCCTCGGCGTGACCACTGCTGGGACCAAGTGGGAACCCTCGCCGGCTGGGAAGGGGTGAACTCGGGGAGAAACGGGAGCATGGCGACGCCAGGGACCCCCGCTGGACAAAAGCGTGGTGTGAGCACACACGTAGCTGCATGTGATCATGCGTCATGGAGCTAAGTGCTCACTACATGCGGTTGGTTCTCAGGCAAAGCCACACTGTTCAACCAACCCATGCTGGAGTCCAGGAGTCAGGGAGAGGCCGGCCCAGCCCCTCTGACAGCGGGCGTGTGGTCAGGGCCACCCGAGGCCACCTAGAGGAGGGGGTGGGGGGCACATGGAGGAGGCCCCAAGGGCCCAGCCACAAGCAGAGGACGGTACAGCCGCCCACCCTCCCACACTGGGCCCCCACACTGGGCTCCCAAGGATACAAATGAAAGACGTGGTCACGATGGCCAGGATGGTCCCGGTGGGGATGGACTTCTGCGCATCCCTGAGGTCCCCGGACCGGTTTGAGCCCGCCATGATGCCTGTGGAAACAGAGGGTGGTGATGGTCCCCGGGCACACCTGGGAGACGGTGCCCGCCCAGCCCCGTCGGGCAGAGTCTGAGCACGGTGGGAGGCAGGGGGGCTCCCTCACAACACGCAGGAGACCCCAGGCTGCACAGGGCCGCTGTCGGCACGCTGGGCCTCACAGACCGGGCTGGACCTCACCATATGCCATGGGACTGCCAGGGCACATGGGTGGACACCCTGAGGTCCCCCACAGTGTCCGCAGGATCAGCCGCCCAGCCACGAACCAAGTCACAGCAGAGAGCAGAGCACGGCTCAGCCCCGGCTCAGCCCCGGGCGTCAGTGCCCGAGTCAGCCTCTGCGAGCATCCAGCTCGGCCCTCGTCCCCTGAACGCCATCAATCCCCGCAGCCAGGAGTGAGAAAGTCCTGGGAGGCCGCTGCCAAACGCTGACTCACCCCCGGGCCAGGCCTGGGTCAGCACGTGGCCCAGCCTCAGCCCCCCACCCCCCGCAGGGAGCAGCCTCCGCCTCCACCCCCATCGCTCTATCCAGCACATAAACTCTGAGTAAGTCCATCTGAGCTCAGAGCACATCCTCATGGAGACACATCTGTTAGCGCCTGTGATCTGTCCCAGGCGTGGCCTGAGCAGAGCCCGTGGGCGTGGTGCCACAGGGCGTGGAAACACCCACACCCACAGGGGAGGCTCCTATGCCCTCATCACCAACAGGCGGGGAGACAGGAATACAGGAGAAAGACCCCCAAGGGGCTGGACCCCACCCCAACTACCGCCTAAGTGAGACATGACCCACTTCCACGGGGAGGCTAGAGACATGTCTGTCCTCCCCCAGCTCTGAGCCACGGGCAGGAGGGGAGCGGCCCCCGGCAGGCCGGCCTCCCCAGTGTGTGTGGACAGGCTCTAGGAAGCCTGGAGCAGCAGGGACCGACACGCAACCACGGGCTGCTCGGTCGGCTGGGGGGCCAGGGGACCACAGCCAGGCTGAGGGCTTCCTAGGAGCAGGTGTGCATGCGTGTACGCACACGTGAGCCTATGGACGTGTGTGTGTGTGTGTGTGTGTACGCACGCGCACGGGCGTAGGGGCTAGCCTGCACCCCAGTCCCTCCAGGAAGGTCAGCAGACTCTCTCATGCGCACAAGGACAGCAGCCTCCGACAGCCGTCACATCCACGGCTGACGCCACGGTCACAGGGCTTCTCTGAATAACCTGGCCTCTCAGGAGAGCGTGGACGAACCTGCCTGACGCCACACAGCCTCCCAGGCCCCCCACTCAGTGGGGCGGGGTGTGTACTGGACTCCCCGGACCCGGGCCTCACCGGTCACGGACGGGAAGTAGATGCCGACCAGCATGGTGAAGTAGGTCATGATGTCAGTTAGCACGTAGGGCAACCCGCGGGCTCGGGCTTCCTCTGGCACGGCCACTGAGGGCACCCCCTTCTTCTCCACGAACGCCCCCTTGTCTGCATACATGCTCCACAGGTTGTCTGCAGGGGCAAGGGCGGCTCACGAGACCCCAGTACCCGCCCAGGGCTCAGCTGACCCCGCCTGGACAGGGATGTGGACTCGGAGCAACTGAGCCCAGAGAAAATGATGTCTCCTGACGGCCGAAGCAAAGGCTTCAGTGCTGGAGTCTGAGGAAGACGCCCATCGCGGACGGCAGCCGCGCACCGACATGCTACCTGCCGGCCACCGCCACCTCCCCTTTAACCCCAGACGGCTGCCCCGCAAGCCCAGGGCCTGGCCTGCCCCTCCACGGCGCACCGGGCGTCTAAGCTTGGGAACACCAACCCGGGGGGCCCAGAGGGTCAGCAACCGGGGATGTAGTCACACGGCCACCAGCAGGACAGAAGGACAGGGTCCCAAGGAGTGGGAGTGGATGCCCAGCCAGCAGAGACGTACTGGACACTTACCCAGGGAAGGGATGCTCACCCAGGGGACGGACACTCACCTGGGGGGCACTTTCACCCAGAAGGGGACACTCACCGGGAGGGGATACTCACCAGGAAGGGACACTCGCCAGGGGGGGCCACTCACCAGAGAGGGACACTCACCAGGGAGGGACACTCACCAGGAGGGGACACTCACCAGGGAGGGACACTCACCAGGGAGGGACACTCACCAGGAGGGGACACTCACCAGGGAGGGACACTCACCAGGGAGGGACACTCACTCACGGGAGGGGACACTCACCAGGAGGGGACACTCACCAGGGAGGGACACTCACGGGAGGGGACACTCACCAGGAGGGGACACTCACCAGGGAGGGACACTCACCAGGAGGGGACACTCACCAGGGAGGGACACTCACCAGGAGGGGACACTCACCAGGGAGGGACACTCACCAGGGAGGGACACTCACTCACGGAGGGGGACACTCACTCACGGAGGGGGACACTCACCAGGGAGGGACACTCACTCACGGAGGGGGACACTCACCAGGGAGGGACACTCACTCACGGAGGGGGACACTCACCCAGGAGGACACCGCTGGCCACGCCCGGGATGCCTTGGATCTCGGTGACGTTGTTGTGGAGAAAGTACTGGTCGCAGGAAGCGCTGTCCGTGGAGCCGTTGCAGAAGATGCTCCAGAGCGCGGTGGTCACTGAGCCGTTGTTGGCGGTGTAGACTTTGGCACAGACGTCGAAGCCACGTCGGGACAGCGTGCGGTTCCCCAGCAGACAGACCCTGGTAGGGGCGGGCAGTGAAAAGCCTCTGCCCACTGTCCCTCTGTGTAACCAAGTGTGGCTCAGGGGTCTCTGGGGAGGAGCTGCGTCCACGAGCGGGACACCCCGGTCTGTCTCGTGACCCTCTGCTCTGGGGCGTCTGACGTGGCGCAAACAGCTCACCCACGGGTGCACAGCGGCGCACAGGAGCCGGGGGGGGACTCAGGGCCAGTGCCTCCCCGACCAGGCGCCCCCTGGACCAGCCCCGTGTGGGCGGCACTGGGGCTCACTCGCTCGGTGACCAGGGCCGCCGCCTTCAATCCCGAAGGGGACAAGGAAGGAGCCTGCTCAGGGGCTCCGGTGAGGACAGGCCTCGGCCAGGAGCAGCGCGGTGCTGCCAGACGGGTCCCAGGCCTGCCAGCCCGTCCTCAACCCAGCCAGAGTGCCGACGGCTGTGGACACGGCCTGGTCCCCAGCCCGGCCGACACGCTCAGTGGGTACAGCCCCAGGACCTGGCGGAGGACTCACGGGATGTCGGGCGGGTCGAAGGCGGTCTTGATGACGCCGGCGTAGATGGCGAGGATGGAGAGCACCACGCAGGCCAGGAACACCAGGGCCAGCTTGTTCACGTACTTGACGCCCACGAAGACCACCGTGGCCATGAGGGCCAGCGTGCAGGTCCCGTACACGCGCATGTTGTGCAGCAGGGCCGCGGCCTCGCCCCCCGCGCCCTCGGGGTGCACAATGGCTGCGCCGGGCGAGATGTAGGTCTGCAGGGCGCAGGGCACAGGACCAGGTCGGGAAGGCCGCCCGCCCTGCCAAGGGGACCCCTGGGAGCAGGGAGGGGCACCCGCCCTGCCAAGGGGACCCCCAGGAACAGGGAGGGGCCGGGGCGCCAGTGCCTCCCAGAGGGCCTTCTCAGGGGCTCTGCGCTGGGTGTCCCCCCCACCCCATGAGCCCCCACACCCGCAGATGCCGCTGGGACAGACCCTCGGGTCACCAAACAGGGGCATCAGATGGCCACCGATGTGCTGGACAAAGGAACCCGGCCCGAAACAAAGCACTTACCAAAAAAATCTCAATGGTCCCCAAAATGTACATGGCCCCTGCAAACGTGGTGCCCAGGTAGAAGCAGAGGCCCACGGCGCCCCCGAACTCCGGCCCCAGAGACCGCGATATCATGTAGTATGAGCCGCCCGCTGCAAGACACGCCGAACGGGACATGGCAGGTTACACACGCACCACCGACCGAGAATACCAGCCTCCCAGGGCAGGCGGGCTCATCCCCGGAACGGGGCGCGAGGAGGCGGGCAGGGAACCCGCCTGGTATCCACCAGCACCTCCTCCCAGCGGGCGGCCGACTTTGGACACCATGACTGAGGAGGTGCAGCTCCAAGCAGGAGGTCAGGGCCCAGGGCCGAGACCACGACGGCCGACACCTGCGTTCTTTTAACTTCGCCCGAGAACATTTAGGAAACTGAGTCACCGGCTCCACGTCTCACCTCAGGGCGTGGGGGCGGCCAGCTTGCCAGCCCGTCCCTGGTCCTCCTGCTAGCGGGCTGAGACCCCACTCGGACATCAACCAGGGACCGTGCGTGGCAAGGGGCAGCTGGAGGACACCTGAAGGCGCACCCCCTCCTGAAGAGCGGCGAGCCCCTCGGGGGGCTGACCACAAGGCCCTCCTGGGACCCCCCGGCCACCTCCCCCAGCCCCACGGCACTTTGGTGGATTAGTCCTGGCAATGACTCGCCTTGGGAAGAGAACCCAATCTGTGGGCAGCCAGAATCCAGGGCCAAAGAGACGCCACAGCTTGTGAGGCGCCAGCCCCACCCAGGGGCAGCAGCGGGCACACGACGGCAAGTGCCACAGAGGTGTCTCGGAGGAGAAACCCAGTCTCACAGGGACCCTGGGTGTGCAGGCTCCAGGGGATGAACCGCAGGTACACACCCCACCTGGCCTCACAGAAGCCCCGACGCGCCCAGGGGTGGGGACATGGTGGGTGGGGGGCTCCCTGTTCAACCGCAGGGTCTCTGCCCACAGGGCCCCTGGAGGGCGAGCTCCCTGCCGTCTGCCCCTCAGGACACAGGCTCCCTCCCACCCCGGGACCGCTCTCTGCTGCCCCGAGGCCACCCGGTGGTGAGGGTGCTTCAGTCCCTCGGTCATGTCTGACGCTTTGCAACCCCATAGACGGCAGGCCACCAGGCTCCTCTGTCCATGGGATTCTCCAGGCAAGAAGACTGGAGGGGGCTGCCATTCCCTCCTCCAGGGATCTTCCCACCCAGGGATCCAACCCGGGTCTCCTGCACTGCAGATGGATTCTTCACCACTGAGCCACCTGGGAAGCCCGAGGCCACCCGGGGTGCAGGCAAAGGTCACAGGAAGTGGCCACGCAGCCCTGTCCACCACGGAGCCACGCAGCCCCGCCCCGCCATGCCCAGCTGCCCGCAGCTCCCCTACCTGGGACCACGCCGTTGGTCGCGATCGCACTCATGGAGATGGCGGTCAGCATCGTCTGAGGATAAACAGGGGGCCTCTCAGAAGACGCAGGGTTTCCAACAGCCACCTCAGCATGCAGACGGCGCCAGGCCCGCGCAGGGCTGCCTACAGGCCAGCTCCCAGCTTCTGACCACAGAGGGGCCGGGCGGCCGCGTGGCTGGAGCACTCGGGACCTTGACTACTTGACCTCCAATGTCAAGCTCCTGGGATCACCCAGGGGTCCCCCAGCTCAAGGCCCTCCTGCACTGAAGGGCTGGTTTCTAGTGGGTGCCCACTCCCCGTGGGAGGCAAGAGGCCCCATCGAGATGCTCATCTCCTGGGGGGACGCAGGGGAACCCCATGGAGGCACACCTCCTGTGACGTGCCCAGGACCCTGTCTGCGCACCCCCGACCGTGGGGCGGAGGACCATGGGAGCCTATCCAGGGCGGGCTGCCTCCAGCCCCACCACCTGCACAGGGAAGTGGCCACACCTGCGGGCTGCAGGGCAATCACTTCACAACCTGAAAACCCGACGGAAGAGCCCCAGGGAGGCATGAGGCCTCAGCGACCCGCTGGCCGGGTCCTGCCGGGCGCGATTCCGGCTCACAAGGCCCTGCTCCGTCTCCTGCTTTCGTGGGTTTTGGGGGAAATTCTTCCAAAGATGCTCCCAGGGGCACTAAGTGCAGAACAGCACGGCGCGACCCCACCGCCGCGGGGCGGCCGGGGGCCCTGCTCATCTGCCCGCTGCCCTCTCGGGCTGGTGGCGCTTGCGGTCAGGGCGGCTGAATGGCCCTCCTCGCCACAGGAATGGAGGGAGGGGCAGGGCAGGAGCCAGAGGCCACTTGAGAGGGCCTGGTGCGCCCGGATCTGAATACGTCACCAGTAGGCCTCTCCTTCCAGTGGGAGCCCCGGGAAATGCCCAGAAGCCCCCGGTGGGCAGGGGAGCCGCTGCAAGCGCAGGCCGGCCGGCAGCGGTGACCGTCCAGGGACACTCACTCACCCTGCTTCTGTGGAGACCCCGCCAGCCCCCAGCCCTGCCCACCAGTCAGCAGCCAAGGGCCGACCTGCCCACGGGCGAGGCTGGGGTCCCAACGGGTGGACCCTGACGGCCAGACCCCTGCCCCACGCACAGGCGAAAGTGGGTGCACCCTCACAGGGCCCCGACGCCCCCACTCACGCAGGTGCAGCACATGGACACGATCAGGAAAGACTCCAGCACGCCGGCCGCGCCCACGATCCACGTGAGGCGCAGGAAGAGGATCACGCCCAGGATGTTCTGCAGGCAGGGCAGGTAGACGCCGATGAAGGTGCCCATGCCGGGGCTCTGCAAGACAGCGGGTGCCGTGAGGGCCGGGCGGGAGTCGCATGCACACCCGGGCCCCGGGACCACAGGGAGGCCGGGGGACGGGAAGACACGGAGAGGCTGAAAGGGCCGGGCCGGCTCCCCTCAGCCCAGGAGCCGCGTGCATGCCCCGGGCCCCAGGACCGCAAGCCCCAGGGAGGTAGAGGACGCCTAGGGCTCAGACAGAACCCAGAGCAGGGGCGGGGGCAGGCTCCACCCTACTCTCCTAGGGGTGCCATGAGAAGGTGGGGAGATAGCCCAGCATGCCTGCACCCTGGTCCTCAGGAGACCCCGACTTGGAGGAAGAGAGGTCGGGGGAAGGACCAGGCACTAGCCACCAGGGCCTAAACCACGACAGGCACCCGCCGGGTCCTGACCACGAGGTGGACGTCCAGCAAGGGGGGGACCTGCAAGGGTGTGGGGGGCATGTGCCGCCTGCAGGCCACCCCTTCCCAAGGGTCCCGCCCGCATGGGGCCCAGACACGGCTTGGTAGAGGGGTCGCCCCGCCAAGAGGTAACCCCAAGAGGGCGCGTGATGCGAATGGCCGGGACCCCGCACGGACCATGGTCCAGGAAGCCACCCAGAAAACAGGGCCGGGAGCCAGCCCGTCCTGCTGACGGCCGGCGAGACCCCAGTGTCAGGGCTGGGGCCCAGCCTGTCCTGCCAACAGCCGACGAGACCCCAGCGTCAGGTGGCCCACTCGGGATCTGGGGTCACCTGGCCGAGAAGACAAGAGAATGTTTAACAGGGGGAGCAGCTTAAACTCAGGTGAGCAAGAGGGAAAAATCTGGAGGACCGGCTTGCAAAAACACTTCCCGTGAAAGGGGTCAGGCTGCTTGAAACGGGGCATCTCATGGAGACTGGGGAGACACAGTCCAGCCCCAAGACACCCCCTCAAAGGAAGCCGGGGGGGGGGCTTCTGGGGAAGACTGGGTGGGCGACACAGGAACGCCTACAGAGCAGATGACCCAGGAGTTGACTCTGGGGGGCACCGATGGCCAGGGAGGTGGGTCAGATGCCGGGCGGGCTCAGCTGGGACGGCCCCACAGCCTAGACCCCGAGTGTCGGCGTGTGACAATCAAAGTGGTTATGGGGGGAATCTGGGGGGACTGGGGGTTCACGGCCTGGCAGCAAACGAGAGGGTGATGCAAGGCTAGCCCCCAGCCCAGCCAGGGCCAGCAGCTGAGGAGAGCCCGGTCCTGAAAGGCCACTCAGGGCCCCCAGCACTGCAAAAGAGGCCGCTTTGAAGGCTCAACCCGAGTGGTCCCCAGGCCCAGGACATGAGAGGCGCCTGGACCCTGGAGAAGGCATCTTCGGGGGATGGATGCCCCAGCTCAGTGCCCCTCAGTTGGAGGGACCCACGCTCAGTCTTCGGTGGGGTGGCTGGGGCGTCTGGCAAACCCGCCCACCCGGCCACACATCATGCAGAGGGTCCCAGGCAGCCTGCAGCACCTGCTCCCAGCCCCCGGGGGACGGAGGCCGGGGCCACCTGCCCGGGACACGAGTCCACGATCTCCCCTGTGCACACAGGGCCTCCGCGGGGACCCGCAGGCAGCTCGGCTCATCTTGGGAGAGAGTCCCAGAGACAATGCTCAGAAATAAGGCCCCTGGGAAGGTGGGAGCGGGATAGGGCCCATGACGACCCAGGGAGTGGGGGGCCCAGGGTGGGGGGCACTTTGGCCTGGGGGCCTGAGGGCTGGGGGTGGTAGTTGCAAGGTGGGGGGCACCTTGGCCTGGGGTCCCAGGGGGCGGTCGCAGGTAGGGGGTCACCTTGGCCTGGGAGCCAGGTGGGGGACGCGGGGGGCGGGGGCCCGGGGTTTGGGAGCACCTTGGTCTGGGGGCCTGGGGCCCGGGGTGGGGCTCACCTTGGCCTGGGGGCCTGGGGCCCAGGGGGAGGGGGCACCTTGGGCTGGGGGCCAGGGTGGGGGTTGGTTGCGAGCCGGGGGGCCCAAGGGCCTGGGGCCCAGGGTGGGGGGCACCTTGGCCTGGGGGCCGGGGCAGGGGGCAGTCGCAGGCCAGGGGGCCCAGGGGAGGGGGCACCTTGGTCTGGGGGCCTTGGGCCTGGGGTGGGGCTCACCTTGGCCTGGGGGCCTGGGGCCCAGGGGGAGGGGGCACCTTGGGCTGGGTGGGGGTGGTTGCGAGCCGGGGGGCCCAAGGGCCTGGGGCCCGGGGTGAGGCTCACCTTGGCCTGGCGCCGCCGGCTGTCCTCTGCTTCCTCATGCTCCACCACGCCCTGGCTGAGGTTGGTGTAGTTGGCCAGCTTGTTGAGCAGTGAGGACACCATGGGGTTACTGTCCATCTCCTCCTGTTTTGGGGCCGAGACATAGAGTCAGTTACCCATCCCCACCCCAGAGATATCACCCAACTGACCAGATCAACCACCTGGGGGGTGTCCCCGCTCCGTGTGCCCTGAGGCCAACATATCCAAAATGGGCAGGGGGCTGTGGACACAGCCCAGGGGTCAGGGGTTCGAGGTCAGAGCTCCCAAGTGGCCCGGGTCCAGCCCCTCCGAGGGGCTCCCTGAGGCCTCAGCTGGGACCCTCCGTTCACCGTGAGGCCGGGAGTGGGCCTCTCTTACGGTTCCTCCTGCCACCTGCTTAGAGGGGGAAGTGAGGTTCACCTCAAACAGCGCCATGTTCTTCCCTTCGTAGACGCTCTCTGTGTCCGCCTCCCCATGGCTGATGAATGGGCTGCTCTCCCTGGGGTGTCCGTCTCCTGCGGGGCGGGGCGCGGTCAGACAAGGAGGGGCCGGGTCAGACGGGGCGGGGCTCAGTGAGATGGGGCGGGGCCAGGTCAGACAGGGAGGGGCCAGGCCAGACGGGGCGGGGCTCAGTGAGATGGGGCGGGGCCAGGTCAGACAGGGAGGGGCCAGGCCAGACGGGGCGGGGCTGGGTCAGACATGGCGAGGGTGAGGTCAGACGGGGCGGGGCACAGTCAGATGGGGCGGGGCCCGGCCAAAGGGGGCGGGAGTCCCGGGGAGGGGTGGGGGTGGGGGCGGGACAAGAGAAGCGGCCCCTCTCGACCTGGCCCTCATGCCCTCGGTGACCCGTCCAGGCGAAGGCGCCAGGCAGAGACAAGGCTGAGGGCAGCACTGGGTCCAAGAGCCTGGGGTCCGGCTCCAGCATCACAGGCCCCTCAGGACAAGTATCTCATCACCAGCGGCTCCCGCCAGCCTGGCCTTGAGCGTCAGTGGGGACCGGCCTTTGTAAGGAGGCTCTGCCCTGACAGCGCCTCTGACCCCCGGGCCTGGGGACCCCGCCCGCTGGGAGCCCCGCCCTGTGAGGGGCCCGGAGCCCACACGGAGCACCCGCAGGCAGGTGGCCCACCGCGGCCCTGCCGTCCCTGTAGCTGTTCCTGTCGGGAAGGCCTGGGCCACCAACCCCAGCGCGAGTGTATGGAGACCTCTGGCATCAGCCGTCCACAGAGCAATAATGGGTCAGCCCGACCCTCAGACACAGCGTGACCGTGTGCTCCAGTGCAACGTAAGCAGAAAAACCAGGTGGGCACCGCTCTAAGCACAGCCCTGGCTCAAGGTCAACGCCGCTCTGGGTGCCGCCCAGGACGCGGGTGAGCTAGGGGAGCGGCTGGGGCCTCCTGCACGTCAGCGCCACCCACGGGCCTTCTGCGACAGACCTGGCCCTACTGAAAGAACTGAGCGAGGACACGGGGAAAAGGCACCCAAAGCAGGCTTCTCTCAGGCCCCGGGCCAGCCCCAAGCATGGCCATGGCAGAGAATCACCCACTCACCAGGCCCTGTTGGGGGGTGGGGGGTGACTCATGGGTGACCCCCAAGTCCCGAGAAAAAGCCCAGCCCAGACGCACAGGGCGAGCGTGTTCCATCCATCCATGTCTCCACACCTCGCCACAAGACAAACAGTAGCTGCTGGGGCCCAGGGGTTGCCCCCTGCCGAGCCCCCCAAAATCCAGAGGCCCCACTCAGCTCCACGCCCCAACTCCCAGGCCTCCCAGCCCCCTCCCAGAAGCTTCCCAGGGCTCAGCCCATGAAAGCACTCAGCGGGCAGAGCCCTGGCCCCTGCTGGATGGACCCGCACTGCCCGCTGCCTAGCCCCGGGGACCACCGTGGGTGCACAGGCCCACGGGGCCCAGAGATGGGGGTCAGTGCTTGCAGGGGGGAATTGCCAGCAGACGCTAGGAGCACACTTGAGAGCTGGAGGCAGGGACAGGGCTGTCCACGGCCCCGCCAGCTGCCCACACGGCAGGGGTGGTGTCCGGACGAGCCGACCACCCAGCAAACCAAGGTCAGGTGAACGTGAGGGTCACGGGCTGACGACACCCAGGAGAGGGCGCGCCTGCTGGGGCTCCTGAGCCCCAACATGAGCTGAAAGCCAAGTGGGGACCACCCTCCTCAGGAGAGAAGCCACAGGGGACACAGGCTGGCTCCAGAAGGCTCCGGAAGGTTCCGGAAGGGGGGAGAAAGAAGACGGAGATGGGGCGTCAGGGTGCATAGCAGAGCATAGCTGGCACTTTCCACGAAAGATGTTGTTGGGCTGATGGCGAAACCCAAGACCTGCACTCACTGCAGGTCTCGGTGCTGGTGACTGGGCCACAGGGCTCGCGGGAGGAAACGCGCCTGTTCCGGGAGACGCAGATGGCACAACACCGGCCGCCTGCTCTCGGCAGATGGGGCAGCGCGCGAGGAGGGGCACTGGGGAGCACGGGACGGGAGGGCCAGCGCCAGGGGAACACACTATCCTGCGCTCGAGTGTGTTCTCTGAAGCCGAGGTTCTGGCGTGAGGTCAAAACAAAGCCCACAACACACCTCTGTGGACCCCATTTCCTCCCCCAGGGTGTCTTCCCGACTTAAGGGTCGGACCTGTGTGTCTTACGTCTCCCGCACTGGCAGGCTCTCTGCCACTCGCACCACCTGGGAAGCCCTTTAAGAAACACAGCTGCCTTCAACTGCCCTCACCTGGGCGAGAATCCGTGCCCGAGCACCCCTCCCTGCTCAGTGGGCGTCTGGGCAGCGCCAGCCCCTCCCTGTCTCCTTCCCGCCGGTCACTCAGCGTCCTTTCCCGTCCCCACGACCGTGCTTTTCTGGTAATAACAATCCTTTTTCTGGTAACGAGAGGCCGGCATTTCCGACTGGGGCTCTGGCGTAAACGGAAGCTGCAGAGAGTTGTCTGCGGACGGGACGCTGGAGGACACGCAGGCCGGCCCAGCCCCGGGCGCCGGCTCCAGCCGCACCGGCTGCCCCCGGAGGGGTGTCGGGTTCCCCGTCTGCCCGACCTTGCACAAAGTCACGGCCCCCGCCTGGGTCTTGTATTTCTCATCCGGGAGAAGTGGCTGGCGTGGGCAGGGCCTCCGCTCTGCTCAGCACAAAAGCCCTGGGGCGCCCACCCCAGCCCCCACCTTGGAAGCACAGCCTGTGGTCGGGGGGGCCTCTGGCGGGTCGGCCTGAACGCCCTTGGGCACAGGGTGGCTGGGCACCTGCAGTGGGGTTAGCCCCAGGCACGGCTGGGAAAGCAAGCGGCGACCTCGATCGGGAGCTGGGACAGCCCGCCCGTCCCCCAGACCGAGGGGCTCTGAGACCAGAGGCCGGAAGGGAACAGAAGGGGCCGGGGCACGGGACAGGCCACCACTAGGTGTACGGACCCGGGTCAGGCGGATGAGGTAGCTACACAGGACGACGTGGAGACTGGGAGACGGCGCCGCGAACACCCCCCTAGGCCAGGACGGGCTGCATGCTGCAGGCAGGGCCTGCACGCTGGAAGCCCGGCGCCCAGGGGGCCTCTGCCTTCCCACCTGGGGCTTCTGAGCACGGTGTAGACATCACGTGCAATGAGCACAGAGGACACGGGGCACACACAAAACGCGCCACAGACACAGCAGCACACCCCTCAAGCGTCTCCATAAACCCCGGGCCTGGAGGCCGCCCCCAGCACACCGCAAGCCTCGGTTCCCACGGGGGACCACCATCTTCACAGCTCATCCTTCAACCAAGACTCGCCTGCCTCCCCTCCTGGAGACATGGGCGGGGAGTCAGCCCTCGAGGCTTCCCCGGGGCTCGGGCCCAGCACCACGGAGACGCACACGTGGGGACAAGCGCCTTCCCAAGCAAGGGGCGGCCACGGGTGGGGGGCCTGGACCGGGCCGGGGGCAGCCTTCTCCTCCTCAACCTGCTCCAGCCGAGACTCCTGACTAAAGATCAAAGAGTGCTTCCTGGCTCCCCTGGTGGCCCAGGGGTGAGGAGCCACCTGCCAAGCAGGAGACACGGGTTCCAGCCCTGGGCTGGGGGGGACCCCACGTGCCCTGGAGCAGCCAAGCGCGTGGCCCTGG
The DNA here is from genome assembly GCF_019923935.1 of Bubalus bubalis. Lineage (NCBI taxonomy): Eukaryota > Metazoa > Chordata > Mammalia > Artiodactyla > Bovidae > Bubalus > Bubalus bubalis. Next base: position 71,106,718 of record NC_059175.1, on the reverse strand, counting down.
AGCCTGTGGTCTGCAGCAAGAGGAGCCGCCACAATGAGAAGCCACTGTTCGCTGCAACAGAGAAGGCCCAGGCAGCAACAAAGACCCAGCACGGCCAAAATAAAAAACACAGAACACCCACGCACAGAGATCAGGGTTGTAATTAAAGGAAAAATCCAATGTTTCCACCTGAGAGGTCACCTGTGTTTCCACAAAACGGAAACACCCGTCACCCTTAATCACTCTCACTTCTGGACAGCGTCCACTTTCATCTCTCAAGGGAGCAGCAGGGTACAACTCCTGTGTGCACAAAGGAGTCCCTGGCACGAAGACCTCCAGAGCCTGAGCCCTCTGTTCACATGGGGGCTCTGAAGGGCGGGGGTCCTCCTGGGGCCCGGACCCCGCTCCGGGCTTGCAGCCCCGTGCTCACTCTGCTTGTTCATGATGACGGGGACCCAGGACCAGCCCAAGCAGAGGGAATCCCAGGGGCCCTGAAGCATCCATCCTCCTGGGGCGGGGCCCCCGGTGCCCCCGAGGGCCCAGCAGCCTTCAGGCTATGTGACAAGGGCACCCCCGATGCAGATCAGGTGTCTGGGGCCAGGCCGGCTGGGAGGGCAGGCCCCACCCTGCCGTCCCCAGGCCGGGGCGCTCAGGACAGGCAGCCCCACGGGTTAACCTGCTCTAACGGGCAGGCCAGGCTCACGTCAGACGTCTAATCACAGAATGGCCTGGAGACTGTGGGGTGGACCCCCACCGCCCCCAGCAGAGCTGGCCCCTCCGTCTGTCCGTTCCCCCTCACCTGCACAGCCTGCCTCAGTTCACAGGCGGGGCCCCCTCAGAAGCCCCCAGCGTGCCACCGCTGGGGCTCACCCTGCATGCTGACCCACCCCGCGGCCTCCACCCTTTCCACTTGCCCTGCATCTGGTTTCCCCTCAGCAGTTTTGATGCCCCACTGATGGCTCCATGAGATGCAAACTGAATCCCGAATCAGTAAACGTGAGTGGGGACCAGGGACACGTGGAACGCAGGGCTCCGGACCTGGGGCGGGAAGTCTGCACGGCACTCTGGCTCCTGCTCCCCGGAGGAGACTGGGCGTCCCTGTCATGAACACAGCAGGGCCTTCCGCGGGGCGTGGGGGGTGGCCGGGACCAGGCTGGGGCAGAGCCTCGGTCAGAGCCCTGCCTGCCGAGGCCCCGAGGGCAGCAGCTCCTCCGCCTCCGTGTTTGGGGTTCAGCACGAGTCTCGGGAAAGGCCCCAAGGCTCAGGGCCAGAGGCGCTCCTGAGGGTCAGCTGGTCCACGACAGCCCCCTCCTGCCACCAAGCATGGGCGGCCTGCACAGGGGGCACCCGGCCCTCCCGGGGGCGCAGGGCACCTCCAGGACAGCGGCCCCACCTGCCAACCTTGTGCTGAGCCCGACCGGCTACTCCCTGGGCTCCCCGTACGGCCACGGCCCCCACGGCGGGCTCTCCTCCACGTCACCCAGGCTGGAACCAGGGGTTTTAGGTCTCTCGACACCGAGTTAATGAGCGCCCCCTGCCCTCCACGCTCTGGGGCCAGGAGTGACGCTGGATCTGAAATCCAGGGCCTGGCCGCCAGTGCACGCCCTGAGGGCCAAGGGCTGAGAAGGAGCGCCCTGCGATCAGGCCGGAGAAACGGAACCATTCGAGCCCGGGGGCTCCGCTGCTCTCACAGCAAGTCTGGGGCTGAAACAGTAACTCGTCCTGCAGCAAAGACAGAGGAAACGCTGAGAGGAAAGCAGAGGCCAAGAGCCACCCACAGCCCTCCAGCCGACACCGCCTCCGGCACAGGAATCTCCCCCAGCGTCTGCTCCTGGAGGGCCGGCCAGCCTTCCCACCTGGGGCTCCGGTGGGAGATGGACGCTCCAGCCCACAGCTAGGAGCCACGAGGGGGGCGGCAGGTGGATGGGCTCCAAGCCCCGCAGACCCTCTGCGGGGGGGACAAGCCCCGAGCCCCCAGAGCCTCCTCCGGGGGATGGGCCCCAAACCCCAGAGCCTCCGCGGGGTGGACGGGCCCGGAGCACCAGAGCCTCCGCGGGTCTCCCTGACCCTCACTCTTGGCCTGCGAGGCCCCCGTGCCATCTCAGGGAGGACCAGATGCCGAGACGCCATTTGCCAGGGGCCTGGCCGGGTGACCCCCAGGTTGGCAAATTCTGTCTCTGTCCTGTGCACCCAGCCCTTCTGCCCCACCGCGAGCTGACCCCACCACCAACACAGCCCCCCTGCCAGAGCTACAGGCTGCATCGTCCCACCCTGGGCCACGGTGCAGGGCGGGACGCGGGCCTGGCACCCTGCCCCCACCTGGGAGTGCCCGCGACAGGCGTGTGCCTGGCATCTGGCTGGCCGCCCGGAGCCAGTGCCTGGCGGGCAGGGGAGCTCGGCGTGGAGAGGCGGGCAGGGCCAGCTCATGGCACCTCCAAAGAGCCCTCGTGAAAGGACACTCATTCCCGGGGGCATCCCGCCACCAGCACCCTGGCACGACCAGGAATGAGCCAAAACCCACAGCAGGCAGCAGGGCCATGGGGCAAGGCCCACCGGCCCAGCTGTGTCCCGCTCACCGCCCTCTAACCCGCCACTGCCGCCTCCCACACTGTCCCACAGAGCCCAGGGACAAAGGTGCTCCTCAAAACACGAAGGACGGGGTGGACTCAGAGAAAGACTCAGGAAGGCTCCGGGGCGGGAGGACCGAGGCCACGGCCACCCCAACAGTCGGGCCGCAGACACCCCCTGCTGAGACGGGGCGGCTCTGGGCATCTTGGCTACCGAGAGGCGCCAACACAGAGGAGCAGCCAGACACCCGGGGTATGCACAGACGCATGGTCAGCACACGCGTGTGGGACGGGGCACAGCTGGGCCCTCCAGAACAGAGTGTGTTCCAGGGACTTTCCTCCCATCTGGACACGACCCCGCGCCGGGTGGTGAGGGCCGCCGGTGGACTCAGGGAGCATGGCTCCCCGCCACCCCTCCATCACGTGGGTGCCACGCCCTCTCCGGCCACTCCTTTCTCGGGGACCCGCGGCTGTGATCCCAGCCTAGGTGGGGCACAGGGCCAGCCCAGCCAGGGCCCAAGGCGGGAGTTGGGCACCCTAGCGGCCTCCCGAGGCGGCTCCCGTTACCAGCTCAGGCTCCATCTGGCTGTGGTCAAGACCCCACTCAGAGAGAGGAGGAAACCCAAGAGCCACCTGGGGCTCCTGTCCTCTGATGCTGGCCCCACACAATCCCTCCCCAGGGGCCGTCCCATCCCGCGAGCCTCCTGAGGACGGGGCCTGACCCAAGGGCCACCTCTGGGACAGGCCGGCTCCAGAGCAGGAGAGCAGGCAGGGTGAGAAGCCTCAGCAAGATGCGGGGTCTCTGAGGGGCCTCCTGACCCCCAGGGGACAGCCCACTCCGGGGAACACCTTAGAGACGGTACCCTGGGGGACAGCCGTATGCTAACCGCGTGCAGATCCCAGACAGGCCTGGCTGCAGAGCAGCCGCAGGCAGGGCAGAAGCGGGCAGCCTGGCTGCAAGGGGCAACCACAGGCCCGCAGGCCCGTCTGGCTCCCCTCCCAGCACACGGCCCAAGGACAACCTAAGCCCAGGAAACTCGCGCAGGGTCACAGGTCCCACCCCGGCCACGTGAAGCTCAGAAACGGAGCTTACATCCCCCCAGCTCTGTCCTCAATAGAAAGCACCCCAAAAAGAGGAAACGAACGCGCAGCGGGGCCCCGCCTCTGGGCCCAAGCAGGGACGCAGGCAGCTGGCCCGCGCAGACGCCTGAGGCCCCGGGCAAGACCCCGCACTGACAGCTCCCACCCACCCTCCGGGGGCTGCAGACCCCACCCCCACCAGCCACAAGGGCACCTGGACGGGGCACTCACTGGGGCTCCTTGCAGCGGGCTCCGGGCCCAGCACAGCGCGGGCCGCCGTGGATGGGGGAGCGGCCATGGATGGGGGAGCCAGGGCGTCTCATTCCTGGGCTGGTCCCACTGCAGCACAGCTTATCTGCACAGACCAGGCCTGGCTCTCGGGGGGGCGCCCGCTTTCTCATGAAAGAAACGTGTTAACCCTTCATGCTCTGCTCTCTCTGCAGACAGCGCTGCCCCAGGCCCCCCGAGCAGGCAGCCCACGGTGGCCGCCCGCCGCAGCCCGCAAGGCCCCAGGCCCAGCTGCCATGCCCGGGCGCCGTCCACTCCCGCCAGGCCCCAGACCTGGCCTGGCCTCCGTCTCATGGGCCCCAGGCTGGGGGGTCTTCCCCCTCGAGCAGAAGGCAGTGGCTGCAGAGACCCCAGCCCATGCTCACCGCCAGACAGAGCCTCTGCCCTGAAGCCTCCCGCACGTGCGGCTGGGGATGGAGACCCTGGGGACGGCCGGCGGCACACGTCCACCCCCAGCCTGTGCCTCCGATTCCCAGCCTGAGCCCGACCACGGGCCCGGGAAAGATAGCCCCGCACGAGGCCGCAATCCCCCCGCGCAGCAGTGCAGGCCGACCCAGGGGTCACCCGGCCAGGCACCAGGACCTGCCAGGGTCGGCTCGCGACTATGGCCGCTGGGCAGAGCCCCATCCCCACGAACAGGTTCTCCGGGAGGCAAGATGTGGAGGGCAGCCCCTCGCCCACCGTGTCCGGCCTGGCGGACACCTCTGGCCGCCCCAGGCGCTGCTGCGCAGCCTGCGGCGCCCTGAGCTGCAGCGGATCCAGACCTGGGGCCACGGCCCTGACGGGCCCACAGCTCATCACCGTCCCCGCCCGGCCTCCAGCGGCGCAGTGAGTCTCCCCCATTCCCCGCTCCTCCAGGCAGCGCTTACCAGCCCACCGCCTGCCTCCACGCAGGGGATGTGGTGTGTTCAGCCGCGCCGGACTCTTTGTGACCCTGTGGACCATAGCCTGCCAGGCTCCTCTGTCCATGGCATTCTCCAGCCAGGAATACTGGCATGGGTTGCCATTTCCTCCTTCAGGGGATCTTCCCGACTCAGGAATCGAACCTGAGCCTCGTGTGTCTCCTGCATTGCAGGCTGGTCCTTTACCACTGAACTCCCTGGTGGCTCAGACAGTCAAGAATCTGCCTCCAATGCAGGAGACCTGGGTTCAGTCCCTACGTCGGGAAGATCCCCTGGAGGAGGGCATGGCAACCAACTCCAGGATTCTTGCCTGGAGAATTCTGTGGACAAAGGAGCCTGGCGGGCTGCAGTCCCTGGGATCACAGAGTCGGACACGACATAGCAACTTCACTTCCTTTCCTATCTTTCCCTTACCACTAGCGCCACCTGGGAAAACAGCAGACATTTAGAGTCAATTACTTGAGTCCCCTCCAGTCCCAAGGCGAGAAGGGGACCCCGCTCTCCAACAGGTCTCGGGGCGCCACCAAGCAGCAGGCCCCCGGGGTTGGAGCAGCAGTGGGTCCCTTCAGCCCAGCCCACTGCCCCACCCAGGTGAGGGGCAGAGGGGTGGCGAGCCCGGCCTGGGCACAGAGGCCCCTCCACGCACATGCCCCGCTGGCCTCCAGGGCCCCTTCTTCCCTGATGGAGCCCATGGAGCACACAGGCGCCCCTCTGCCCAGGGCTGCCAGGGACCTACACACAGGGCAGTGCTCCAACCAGCGCCCCAGACACGCACAGACACACACAGACACACACAGACACGCACAGACACGCACAAGACACACACACACAGACATGCACAGACACAGACACATTCACACACACACGCAGACACACACAGACACAGACAGACACGCACAGACACGCACAGACACACACAGACACAGATATGCACAGACACAGACACACACAAGACACACAGACACACACAGACACGCACAGACACACACAGACATAGACAGACACAGACAGACACACACACACAGACACAGACATGCACAAGACACACAGACACACACAGACACAGACACACACACACACAGAGACACAGACATGCACAAGACACACAAACATGACACGCACAGACACAAACAGGCACGCACAGACATGCAAAGACACACACAGACACACACAAGACCCACACAGACACGCACAGACACAGACACGCACAAGACACACACACAGAGACACAGACACACACAGACACGCACAGACACAGACACGCACACACGCAGGTCTGCAGGGCTCGGCAGGGAAACTCAGAACGCTTCTCCCGGTTTCCAAGAAAAGGACCCGTGGCCTGGAGGTGGCCTCAGAGCCTCGACAGGCACGGGGAGGCCAGGATGCAGGCCGCCCGCCCCGTGAGCATCCAGGCCTGGGCTGTCCTGCGCCTTTAAAGATGGAATCTGGCCCTCCCACCCCCTCCATCCAGCATCACAGACTCCCTGAGTGAGGTCCAGAGCCCAGACCGCCCACAGAGATTCCCACGGCGGGGGTGCCGGACACGGCCCGGGTCAGCCCTTCCTGCTCAGCGTCCGCAGCCCTTCCTTCCTGGAGCCTGGCGACGGGGCAAGGCCACACGCCTGACCCGCGGGACAGGACCCACAGGCTCATCTCAGGCCCCTGCGGCTGAGCTCACGTCCTTCGCCTAGTCAGCCCGTGGGAGCAGCCCCTGGAGGGCTACGGCCACACGGGGAAACGGGCAGCAAAGAGCCTGCTCCCCAGACCCCTCAGTCCCAGCAGGACCCAAGATGATGCCCCCAGGGCTTCCAGGGTCGGCAGCTCGGGCTGCCTTCGCAGAAGTCAAGGAAGCCCCCAGGTGACCCTCAGGGCTTGAGCCACAGAGCAAGAAATCACAGGAAAGGCATCCAAAGAGGAAGAGCCAGGAAGGAAAGGGAAGTGAGAGCGGAGCTGGGGGAGGGGAGAGTCTGGGGGGAGACGGGCAGGACCCCCTCTGTGGGGGCTGGTGGGGTCCGGCGAATATGCGGGGGGCGCACACAACACCTCCCAAACATTGGACGCCCCCCCCGCCCTCAGGCCTCCCCCCAGCTCTAAAGCCCAGGCCTGCCAACCCGACTCAGCCAAGGTCACGGCAGCAGCAGCACAAGGTCAAGACTCGGGTGTCGGTCACCACACCCCAGTGAGGCCCGGGCCTCGGACGGCCAGGAAGCGGGCCCTGGCTTCACACGCTGACCGCAGGGCCCCACGCAGGCCTGGCCCGGAGTGCAGGGCAGCGAGGGGAGCGCAGGAAGCAAAGGCAGCCTGGGCCGGCCTCCACGTGTCACGGGCTCACGCGCCAGGCCCGCGGGCTCGGGTGGGCAGACTCGGGCTGGTCCCACGGCCGCGTCAGCCAAGTAGGCGCAGAAGTGAGCCCGGCCCCTCCGGGGGCAATCCTCCCCCAGCCCTCAATTTCCAGCCTGCTCCAGCTCGGGAAGGCCTCCCTGAGCTTGTCTCACCAGCACCGTCAGGAGGCTCAGCTGAAAAGCCAGGCGCCTCCTCAGGGGTTCAAGGGCCAGTCACAGAGTCGGGAAGGATCTTCAGCGACCCTGTGATGAGTAGGCACGGCCCTAGGCTGGGCCAAGGGGGCAAGGAGCCCGCACACGGGTCTGCGAGGGGCTCCACCAGCAGTTCCCTGCTGCAGGGTGGGCCCCTCAACAGCAGAACGTGAGCTGCTTCCCGGCCACCCCATCACACTGGCCATGCCTTGGCCATCACAAGGCCTCTCTGGGCACCACTGTGGGCTGACAGCTTCGAGCAGTCTCCGAAAGGCAACAGCATGCCTGCCTGCAGAGCCACAGGGGCTCTGCCCAGCGAACCAAGGCCCCTGCTGCCGTTCCTCCAAGGCAACGCGAGTGAAGGACAGAGAAGCCCCGGGCTCAGTCCTGTGCCAGCTCGTTCAAGGCCAGGGTCAGCTCAGACCCTGGAGGGCTTGTCGACAGGCACGCGAGATGCCCACACGTGGTGTTTGCTGGGGCCCCTGCCTCTGAACACGCAAGCAAACGTGATTCTGGACAAGCCCAAGGCAGAGGCTGAAGTGGGCTTGGCAGAGAAAGTAGGAGCCTCAGACCGAGGGTGGGCAGGGGGCTCACGGGCCCCTGCAGCCACGCCCAGGTCTGCAGACAGCCACTGAGTCCCGCCTGAGAAGGGGCCAGCGGGTGGGGGGGCACCCTCCTGGGGGGCGGCAAGGGTCCCCTGAGGACCCGATGGCTCCTGGGGGCCAGGGAGGTGCAGCTCACCTGGGAAGGCCACTGGCCCCCTAGCCGGAGCCGCAGTTGGGGAGGCTGGGCTCAGGGACTCTACCTGCAAGTCCCGCCTGCAGGCCGCTGGAGCCCTGCCCAGTCCCATACCCCTGCGCAGAGGAAAGCAGGCGGACCCTGAGGGAGGGGGCAGGACCCTGCGGAGCCGCCCTCATTGGCCGGGATGGTGCACAGCCCCAGGAGGTACCCGGCCTCTTTTCCTGGAGGCAGCTCAAAGGACCTGTCGCCTGCCCTGGCGTCACCGTCTTCCCTGCCTGGTCACAGGATGCTACTGCTCCCCGATGGTGCAGTAACCCCAACTTCGACAGGGTGCTGAGCCCAGAGATGAGGCGGCGCCCTCGGGTGATCCACCCACCAGCTGTAGGGAAGTCGGGGCCTGGAGCCCCAGTGATGGAGAAGCAGGCTGGGGATCCCCACCCACAGAGAAAGTGAAAGTGCCAGAGACCTCCGGGCTCCAGAAACACAGGGGCAGGAGGACCCGGGTCTGAGCAGCTCTGTGGGGGGCGATGGCGGTCTTTCCCCGCCCAGCAGGGACCTGCTGTCCTTCCAGCGCAGGACCCCACAGGGCAGTGGGCCGGTCCTCCCGGCAGCTTATCTGCCTGGCGGCCCTTTGCCCCAGAGCGAGCGGAGCGCAGTGGAGCAGAGGCGGCCGGGAAGGAAGCAAGCAGGCACTCCGCCCCCCTCGGCCTCTCCGGGGGTGGAGGTCACACCAGGTCACCTGGGGGGCCTGGGGACGCTCTCGAAGAGACCCTCCTCCGTCTCCACAGCTACCTAGGGCATCTCGCACCTCCTCACGACCCCTCCCCAAGTTGGGGGAAAAGGTGCTTTCTGCGTCCCGGGCCGGGGCGGCGTAGGGGAGGGACATGGGGGCGCGGCATACGCGAGCCCACGGTCCCTGAAGCCTTCGCCCTGCGCCCCCACTACGAAGCTCGGGGAGGGGGCCGCGGCAGGCAGGAGACGGGGCGGCGAGAGGAGAACCGCAGGGGCAGGCAAAGTGGTGGAACTAGCGAGGAGTGAGAGGAACCGGCGGGGCCCGGGAGCGGGGCGGAGAGCAGCCCCACGGCCCTTCTCGGCGCGCCGTCCGCCTCCCCGCCCCGCGGCCGCCCCTCCTCCCGAGACGCCCTCCCCTCCGGCCCCGGCCTCCCCCACCCGCCCGCCGACCCGCGCAGCCGGGCCTCCGCCTTTGTCCCGCGGGCAGGTGCGGCCGCGCTCACCCAGGCTCGGGCAGTCGGGCTCGCCGCCCTCGGGCGGGCCTGGCGCCTCGTTCGGCTCCGCCGCCTCCTCCTGGGCGCCGTCCGCCCGCGCCTCCACGGGCACCACGGTGAAGTTGGTGGGCATGGCGAGCCCGGAGATCCGGCCACTCTACGCTCCCCGCTCGGCTCCGCGCGCCCGGGCGCGGCTCCGCCCGCTCCAGCCGACGCGGCCGGACCAGGGCGCAGGGGCGGGGTCCGCGCGGCCCGCCCCCAGCCCGCCCCCCCCACGTGACCGCACCTGCCGGCCCGCCGGCCCCGGCGAAGTTGTGTGCCCGGAGCCACGCCGGGCGCCCTCCACCCAGAACCCTCCCCCGGCCCGCGCGCGGGGGCCGCCGCCGCCTCCGGACCCCCGGCCCGCCCCGCCCCGCCCCAGGGGCTGACTTTCGGTTCCGGAGCTGCCCGCTTTGCCAATGTCCGGCGCAGGCCTCTGCCTGCTCAGCGCCCTCGCTGCCAGCCCGCTGCCCGAAGCTGGACCCCTTCCGGCCTCACTGCCCCCTCACCCGAGAGGGCGTCTCCCCTCCCCGCTGCCTGACTCACCCAGAGCTCGGTTTAGGGAAGCACTTCCCCGCGAGCAGAGGGCTCAGTCTGCAAGGGACACAAGCAGGACACAGGTCGCCAGGCGCTCTGCCAAGGGGCACCTGCCCACCGGGGCCCCAGGCCCATCCCTGCCGGCTCAGGGAGCCCGCCCTGCCGGACCCTGGCTGTGTGGTCTGGGGAGGCCCCTGGGAAAGGGAAGCTAGGGCATGAAGGGCACAGGTGGGCCGCCAGACCCAGGGTGCCACCTACCAGGTGGCCTCCAAGCACCCTGTAGTCTCTTAAAGACACAGGAAATCTGGCAACGGCTGAAAGTCCATCGAAGAGAAATGAGTTCAAAGAGTTGCAGCGGCTGGATGCAGTGGGTCACCCCAGAAAGGTTTTTACAAAAATGAGGTGAAATGTAGGTGGTGTGGGCAGCGAGGTCGGGGCACTGTAGTGGGTCAAGCAGGCCCAGATCCTGTTTGAAAAGGCCTGGGGTTGCTCCTGGCCTCCAGCAGGAAAGTGAAAGTGTTACTTGATCAGTCTTGTCTGACTCTTTGCTAGGGACCTTATGGGATTTTCCAGGCAAGAATACCAGAGTGAGTTGCCATGCCCTCGTCCAGGGGACCTTCTGACCCAGGGGTTGAACCCAGGTCTCCTGCACAGCAGGCGGGTTGTTTACTGAGGCCTGGAGTTGCTACGGGCCTTAGCCTGGAGGCTTTATCTTGATCTCTGTTCAGGCATCTGGCTGTGCATTCCCCTGCCTTGGGTTCTTGTCAACAACCAAACCGCAGAGAGCCAGGCCCAGAAAAGCCGATCCCTATGGAAGACGAGAGAAGCAGTGAGGCAGCCTAGAGTCCCACCCCAGCCCCGGATCGCTGGGCCCACTGGGAAGGCTCCCCTGTCTCCCACCCCTACCCGGCACCAGCCCTCTGAGGAGGGGTGCAGCTGACCCGGCCACCCCCGCAGCCCAGCCTGTGCAGAGGGGGCTCTGCAGGCCTGTGGAAGGGGCCGGCGTGTCAGATGGCAGAGGCCGGCCTTTTTCAGTGTCAGCGGGCTTCCAAATGCACTTCCTCGTTCGTCTCTGCTCCCTAGGAGCGGAGTCCCTACTGGGACAACGCTGTCAGCCAGTGTGCCTCCAAAACTGGGCAAACAGTTACAACAAGGCCCCCAAACACAAAGGCCATGACTCCTCGAGGTGACCTTCGACGTATTTAGTGATTGAGGAGAAGGAGAGGACTCGACACGAAAAAGCCAAGCCGAGGCTCAAGCTCCGGGCTGCAGATGGTGCTGGGTGGCTGTCCACCCCCCTGCAGGTCAGGGAGGGTCCCCAGACATTCTCTGGGAAGGGCCAGCTCCCTGGGGACGATGACACCACGGATGCGGGCCTGAGGGGTGGGGGCAACAGACCCTCTCCTGCCACCCACGAGGACCCTGCACACCGTGGCTCAGAGAGGGGTCGCCCCTGCCTGAGGCCTGGGACCCCCCCACAACACACACACCAAGCCAGCCCGGGGCCTCCTCCAGACAGCAAGTTCCCCGCCCGGAGAGAGCGGCAAACCCAAGGGCCGACCCCAGCCCCTGCCAGCAATCTCTGGCCTCAGTTTCCTCATCTGCAAAACCGAGGGGTGGACCTCCTGGCAAGCTCCCGGGGCCACCATGAGCTGAGACCCGCCCGGGCTGTGAGGAGGCTGGCAGGCCTCCTGCCCTCGGGGCCCTGCCAATAAAACCTACCCCCCAACCCATGCCTACAGGCGGCAGTAACTCGGGGTGGCAGTCGGTGCTGAGTCTGCAGAAGCCTTTGTTGGTGACCCTGCATCCAGCCCCCCCACACACTGTGACCCCAAGTCCAGGCCCCCCACCTGGGGGCTCCCCCTGGGGGACCCAAGTCCGGCCCACTCAGGAGCCCTGCATTTCGAAGCCTGGGCCAGTGCCCTGGCCCCAGCTGGCTCTGGGTCCCATGGAACAATGCCTGGCTCCTGAATCACGTTGCTGCCACCTGAGAAGCAAACAAAACCCAGCCCTCTTTCCAGGTGAAAGGGCTGAAGCGGGGTGGGGGTGGGGGGGCGTGCGGCGGGCAGGGACCGCACAGGGGCACATGTGGGTCCTTGCAAGTTCCTGTCGGTTTGGGATTTTTTCAAACTAAGATAGCTTTAGAGCTCTCGGTAAATAGATTTCCTTTTTTCACTATATGTAAAAGAGACAAACATCAAGGACCTACTTACATAGCACAGGGAACTCTGCTCAGCGTCTTGTAATACACCATAGGGGAAAAAATCTGAGAAAGAATGTGTGTGTGTAACTGAACCACTTTGCTGAGCACCTGAAACCACACAACTTTGTGAATCAGCCAGATGTCCAGTGAGACAACGGAGCAGACAGCAGACGCGCCTGTTTCCAAGAGGCCTTGCAGGACCCTGGACGCTGTCTCCACGCCCTCTGTGTCCCTGGGGAGGCCCGCCCCGCCTGTCCCTGCTGAGGACGTCAGCTGCCTTCTGGCTGAGTGGCCGGCTCATCCTGGTGCCTGGATGTCCCAGGCCCGCCCACCCTGCCCTCGGCCTCCGGGAACAGGGCGCACGCAGCAGCGGGTGGCACCTCCCTGCAAAGTCCCTGGCGGGTGGTGCTGAAGACCAGCAGACCCCCGAGACCTGGCGGGGCGGAGGAAAGGAAGCCCAGGGCCTGAGCGCTGGAGGCTGGGAGCCAGTCGCAGGGCAGACCATCCGGGAGACCCCCACGGGGCCGGCAGGGTGTCTCACCTCCCGCACCCTAGGCTGGGGGGCCCTCACACCGGTGGGGAGTACCCTCCTCACCCTTATTGCGACCTCACCCCCAGGACTCCCGAATTAGAACAACCGAGGGCTTCCCACTTCTTTTAAAGCCCGAGACGCATCCTGTCCTCTAACTCCACAAGTAGCCTCTTTTCAATGAATCTCGAACAAACGTTCGCCGTCAGCTCTGGGAACAGTCCTCACGGGCTCCGGCCAGGGTGGGACGTGGGTGGGGTAGGGGGAGCACAGCCTCGGGTTCCCGGTTCCTGCCCACGTTCCACCAAGGGGACCCAGAGCCCCTGATGAGAGAGCGGCGTCCCCACCCTGAGAAACTCGGCCCTGTAATCTGAGGACTTTGCAAAGAGCTTTCCAAACCCTGCAGAGAAGGGATGGGGGCAGCAAAGAGAAACACCGGGCCTGGCCGGGCCCCACGGGATTCTTGGCCCTCTGCCCGCAGGACATTCGGACGACTGGACAAGCTCAGCCGCCAGTCAGGGCCTCGGAAGGCCACTCTGGGTGTGACGGACCCTGAGATGGGGATCCCCCCACCGGGAAAGGGTGGGCCTGGGCGGAGATGGGACTGGGTGGGACACGGCCCAAAACAGGCCGGGATGGGGCTGAACTGAGCTGAAACCCCCGAAGATGCCGGCCATTTCTGGGGGTCGTTCCAGCGGGTTTATTGGGAAGAGGGTCAGGGCCGAGATCTGCCAGGGGGCAGAGAGGGAGGGTCCCAGCTGCCCGGAGCCCCAGGGACCACGGCCCCCATGGCTGTAATTCTCCAAAAAGGAGAGGGGCCGCAGCGCTCTCAAAGGGGGTGGCCACTGCCCACCTCGGGAGGGTCCCGGGAGGCCGGGGCCGCATGTGACACCTGGTTCAGCAGGCCGGCCCCGCCACTCTTTTGTGAAACCAGATCTAGCCTGTGAGACCCTCCCTGGGAAAGCACAGACGCTCGTCTGGACCTCAGACTGCAGACAGGAGCTAAGAGGTCCCAGGCAAGCTCGAAGAAGTCCTGCCCGATCCACAGGATGCTCCAAGTCTCACCACGACGCTGAGGGTCGCACCTCTGACAACACGGCGCTTTTCAAGCAGTGGGACCCGGGGGTGCAAAGGCCAGTCCTGAGGTCACTGTGGGCCCCGCCCAACCCTGTCCTGGGGCCCCAGAGGGGCCTTGAAGCCCGGAGCCCTCATCACCCCAGACTCCGACCCCCTGAGGGCCGTCAGCCCCGCAGGGACCCTGGGAGTAGCCCCCACCCTCGGCCATGCCCATGTGTGACGCCACCTCGCATCCAACCCGGTCTGCAGCTCCCGTCTCGTCTCACCCTCGGGCCGGCCACCAGGAGCAGAGGCGACGCTCAGGGCCTCGGGGCTCTCAACCCAGGCTCTCGCCCCCCCTGCCCCCCTCTGCCATCTCCGGGCAGCCCCCAGCCCCCTGCACGTCCACCAACCCCCAGCCCAGGCCCGGGAGGGCTCGGGGCGAGGTCAGGGCACAGCCGCCCTTGCCGGACTCTCAGGGGAGTTCCCGGGTGGGCCGGCACCAGCCTCCAGTGCCAGGATGGGGTGTGAGGCTGGGGAGCTTGACAGGAGTGCCAGCTTCAAACTCTGGAGCCCCTGACCTCCCTTCAGGCCCAGCGGCTCCCCTTTGCTGCTCGGTCCTCCATCCCGGGCCCTGCGTGCAGGGGGTTCCAACAGCAGTCCTCCTAAAGGGCGTCGGGTTCCACGCGCAGCACTAGGGTCCCCTCAGGGCCTTCCTGTTGGCATGGTGACCAGGCTCCCGTCTCACCCCTCAGAGTGCCATGGGTTCCCTCAGGGCTGCAGGCAGCCTGGCCACCCGGCAGGCTCCCAGGACACCCCGTGGGGTGGCTCCGGGGCTCACCATCAGAGAGGCCCCAGGCCTGCAGCCTGAGCTCAAGGCTGGAAAACACAGACATGCTTAGTCGTATTGGACTCTGTGACCACATGGGCTGTCCACAGGATTCCCCAGGCCAGAATACTGGAGTGGGCTGCCATGACCTCCTCCAGGGTCTTCCCGACTCGGGGTTCAAACCAATATCTCCTGTGTCTCCTGCACGGACCTGTGGGTCCTTTACTGCTGAGCCTCCTAGGAAGCTCACACAGGAGTGGAGGCTGGGGGCTCAGTCATGACCTGGGACACTTTTCATGAGAGGACCCTAAGTGGTCACTGGGGACAGTGACCACCACTGTGCTTCACAGACACGGCTGGGGCGGGAAAGTGGGTGCAGAGCCCATGGCAGCCACGGGCTGGGCAGCCAACCCAGGCCTGTGCGGACCCTGGAAGGACCTCCAGGCAGAAGGGCAGGCACCAGGCGTGCGAGGGAGGGGCACGGGGCTACCTGATGGGCAGGTGTGCAAACCACTCTCTGTCACCGCCCAGAGATCCCATAGCACCATTGGGCCCAGAGACACCCAGGTGTTCCAGCAGCAGGCCAGGCTGGTCCACTGCAAGCAACGCACAAGCCCTGCCAACAGCAACCAGCGAGTGGGCCCTTGTGGTGGGCTGCGCGAGGCGGGGAGGCCAGAGGGAGCCGCACCATCCTGCCCGCGTGACAGCGGGAAGGAGGACCAGAGCCGGTTTGGACCGCTGCCGGGACAGCGAGCTAGACAGGGCTGGGTGGGGCTCCAGCGTGGACTGGGGTGAGCAGCCCTCACTGAAGGAGAAAAACTATCAGACCCTTCACCATCTGAGCCCCCAGGGAAGCCCCCTGCTGGGCGGGGCCCCACAAATACTCTGCCGTGTTCATTCACATAAACGCGTGGTTAAGTAGCCACTACCACCATCTCCATATCTGGGACTTTCTCATACTGCAAAACTGAACTTGTCTCCCTTAAACATCAGCTCCCACCCCCTCCCCGCCCCAGGGACCCGCCGCCCTATGCTCCGCCTCTGGGGGGTCTGACTATTGGGGCCCTTAGGCGGGGACTCGCTCAGTGCCTGTCCTTCCCTGACAGCAGAGCCTAGAGAGCCTTCCACGCTGGGGCCTGTATCAGACGGTCTTTTTTGTTTTGTTTTAATTATATTTATCTATTTATTTCACTGCTCTGGGTCTCAGCCGCAGCATGTGGGATCTGGTTCCCTGACCAGGATCAAACCCAGGCCCCCTGCTTTGGGAGTTCGGAGTCTCGGTCACTAGATCACCAGGGAAGTCTCAGACGTCCTTCCTTGGGAGGCGGAATCCCATTCCAGCGTCTGAATGGGTCTCACTGTGTTTATCCATCAGCCGTTGACGGACACCTGGGTTCCTTCCACCTCCTGATCACTCACTTTACTCCGTGTTCCCTGTACAGGGTTGTGGGGAACGCTTTCCAGGGTCTGTGTCGAGTAAACACGAGCATTTAAACTATGCTCCCTGTGGGTACGGGGTCACACAGAGGTGCACACACGTGCACACAGCCCCCCAGAAGGAGACAGGAGGCCTCTCAGTAGCCAACTCTGACCGATAGACGGGGGTACCGACTCTCGTGGGACACTCCTCTGGACCTGCTGCGTCTGGTGACATGCAGTGGAGACAAAAATACCTCACAATCTTTTAAATGAAACAGCTGCTGCAGCCCGCAGATAAGCGGGCCACCCTCGAGTGCCCAGGGTGGTGATTTCTACCCTATTATTACCCACAGCGCAGATAGCGAGACCGGGACCTGCCCCAAGGTCATGCCACCCGTCCTGGGCCCAGGGAGAGCACTGTAGCCAAGCTGGGGGCCGCCCGTGGCTCCAGCTGAGACTCCCGGACGTGAACCTCTGAGGGACGCTTGTGTGTGTCGGGGATGGGGGAGTGCGGGGACACACACAGGCCCGGCTGTGGCCAATTCTGCTAACCGTTCCCCACACGGGCTGAGCCGTCACCCTGAGTTTCAAACTTCAGATCTGCTCTGGCAAATTGAACCAAACCCACCTCTCTTCTTGGCTTTCTTTGATTCCATGAGGAGAGAGAGAAGGGAAGTGCGTTTGATGGACAGTCTCTGGGTTGGACAGCTATCTCTCAGCTTAATGACCTCATTCAAACCTTAAACGTTGGGCTCGAGTCACGTGAGCGCGGAGAGGGCCGTGCTAGCTCGTACATCCCGCCTCTGTCTACAGAGAACGGCTTTTTGTATAAAAGCTGCAAGCCATTAATTTCTATTTTCTCACGGCAATGAGTTAAAAATACATTTTAAAAATAAGCTCTGATTGCCACCGAAGTTTGCCAAGGTCACACAGGCCTCAGACTCAGAATCCACCAGCTCAGGCTGTGCCCCAACACAAGATCCAGGTCCTTTGAGAGACAAGCTTGGCGGGTCAGACCCTGTGATATGAGGGAACGCCCGGAGGAAAACAAAACCCAGGGCCAGGGATGCAGGACAGGAAGGGGAACCAGAAAAGCCCCGTGACTGCAGCTTGGGAGGGGTCACGGGAGGGGCCACACCAGAGGGAACGGGGTCACGGGAGGGGCTGGGCTGGAGTGGAGGGGGTCACGGGAGGGGCCACACCAGAGGGAACGGGGTCACGGGAGGGGCTGGGCTGGAGTGGAGGGGGTCACGGGAGGGGCCGGGCCGGAGAGGACGGGAAGAGAGTTTCAGGCTCCCCGGGACAGCAGCTCTCCGGGTTCCCGCGCCAGCAAGGACAGGCATCGAAAAGGAAAGACACCCCACCCCCAGTGCTCACTGCAGCCCTGCTCACAGCAGTCAGACACGGAAACAGCCCAAGTGTCTGTGGACAGAGGAATGGATAGAGATGTGGCCCGTAAGACAACGGAATGTCACGCAGCCGTTAAAGCAGACGGAACAATGCTGTTTGCAGCAACGCGGACGGACCTAGAGACGGTCGCACTCAGTGCAGTGAGTCAGAGAAAACGCATGGTTTACATGTGAGTCTAAAAAAAGACACAAATGAACTTACTTACAAAACAGACACCGCCCCCCCCATCCCAGACAAAGAAAACTGAGGGTTTCCAAAGAGGAAAGAGGGGGGCACGCTAGGGGCTGAGGATGAACCGACACCCGCTGCGGAATAAACACCACGGCGCCCGCAGCCGCTGTCTCTGGGAGAGTCTCAGCCTGACCGGTGCGGTGGAACTGACGTGATGGAGCCGCAAGAAAAGAAAGAACCTCGGCTGGCGTTACACTCACTGAAGCCAGGGACACCTGCTTCCAAGGCCTGCGTTATTCCCCTGCCCCGAAACCAGGTGATTCAGAGGCAAAGACGCCAGCTGTCGTCAGAGGTCGGGGACCTGGGCTGTGCCCTGTCTTCCGACCCCTGGGCCGAGGGCCTGCGGGTGGGGCTCAGCCCACTGGGGGCGGGGCGGGGCTGGACGTGCTCTCTGGGGCAGCCCAGGGCACGGGACTCTGCTCTCCCCTGAAAACCCAAGAAGCCTCTGGTGTTACCTGATGACTTCCTTTCTGGATGTGATTGAGAAAAAAGGGTGAAAGTCACTCAAAAGTGCACCAGTTCGGTCTCATGACTCTCTGCTGCCCCACCAAGGTGGCCTATTCGGCAGCTCCGGAACCCTGCAGAGGCCCCAGCGCTGGCTGAAGCCAGGACCGGCAGGGCCCCCCGGTGAGGCTGACTGCGGGGAGGTGCCCCCTTGCCGAGCACCAGGGTGGGCGCCAGGGGAGCTTCACGGGGTAGGAGAGCAGGCGGGGGGCGAGGGAGGTTGGGAGGGCTCAGCTCAGGGCTCCCACGCCCAGGAGTGGACACGCCGGGCCCAAACCTGCCCAGCTTTCTGCCTGGTGCCCCCGAGTCAGGTGAGAGGACAGGGAGAACTTCCACTAGCCCTGAAGCTGCAGCCTCGGACACACGTGGACCTCAGCCAGGAGAGGCTCCCGGGGAGGAGGCCGGGGAGGCGGAGGACAAGGGCCACCAGGGTGACGGGGGGACAGGAGGGGGCGTACGGCCCAGCCTTGGGGGGGGCGGAGCTCAGAAGGACCCCGAACAAAGGGGGACCCCCAGGCAGCCGAGGGGGCCTGAGGGCGGGCACCATGGAGCTGGCAGGAATCTGTCCAGGGAGGGTGGTCTGGACAGGGACTAAGGTGGAAGTGGGGAGACAGCCCGAGCTGAGTGGGGGCCAGCCAGATGGGAGAGGGTCTGGGCGTGGGGGTGTGCGGCGGGCTTGGAACCTGCTGGAACACCTCTGCCTCCTGGCCTGCTGGCAGGATCTGAGAGGAGCCAGGATAAGCGGCAGAGGCCCAGGAGGCCCACGGACAAGGCAGCTCCCCCCAGGGACACGGGCCGGAGGCAGAGCTGGGGGAGCAGGCCCGGGTACAGCCCGGGGCCCCCTCGGTGTCCTCCCTGCCCGCGCTGGCCGTCTGTTACTCGCCCGACATTCACCGGGAGGCCCTGGGGCCTGCAGCCTGCCCTCCAGCGCCGCAGCCCCGCTGAAGGACTGAAGAGGAGGCCAGTGTTGGCTCCATTCGGGGGAGGTTCTGGAAACTCCCTCCCCTCTTGCCAGGCTCCAGCATGGGGAGCTCTGAGACCCGGTGCTCAGCGACACGCACGCGTCCCGGGAGGACAGACCCTGCAGGACTCGCTCACACAGGGGCCCAGAGGAGTCGGGCTCCTGGGGGGCGGGGGGGGCGGGCGGGGGGGGAGTCAGTGTTCACGGGCACGGCACTGCAGCCGCACAGGACGAGGGGTCACACGAAGGGTGGTGTGACGGGGCTGTGCGCTGAGAACGTTTCGGGTGGTAAACGCCGGGTCGCGTGCGTCTCAGCACAAACAGGAAGCAAGGCTCGTACACAGCGGCAGGAAGGGGTTGGGTCTGCTGGGCGAGGAGCCCACGTGTGGCCACAGAGGCGGCGGGAACCCAGCGCACAGATGAAGGTGTGTGCACACGCGTGCTACCCGCAGGCCCTGTGCGCGCGCGCGCGTGCTACCCGCAGGCCCTGTGCGCGCAAACCTCAGTCCCCCCGAGGGGGTCGCCAGAGTCCAGGTTCCAGCTTGAGCGGCCAGAAACTGCCCACCCCCACACACACACCTGGACCTGCCCCGGGGCGGGGCGGCAGGCCAAGCAGGGCCCGTTAGCTCAGCCGAGGGGCTGCGAGAATCTCAGCTCACGACGTGGGGAGGTCCCTGCTGCCCGGAGGACAGGACAGGGTGCACAGGTGGTCAAGAGAAGGGGCCGGTGGGGCCCGGGAGACCCTGGTCAAGCCAGGCAGGGCGCGAGCCACGTCTGGACGGCCACAGGGGCCACTGCAAGGGCATCAGGTGTGCCTGGCAGGCAGGCAGAGAAGAGAGGCCACAGCTCCCACAGCCGGTGAGGGGGGCCTCTGCAGCCCCCAACTTGGAGCCAGGCCACAGGTGAGCCCCCAGGCCCAGATGGCTCAGCCCAGGGCCAGCTGGCCGTCCCAGCCCTCAGTCTGCTCCTGGCGGCCTCCCCAGAGGGTCCCTGCCCCCCAGGCTGGCTGCACAGTGGCGGGAGAAGCTGTACCCAGGCTCCTGACCCCCAGCTGGCCGCCCCCAGGGTGCCCGGTCTCCCTCAGACGTTCCTCTCACTGCTGACGCGGCCTGTCCTGTGGGAGGCTGGCCTCCTCCGCTCAGGACATTCCCGTTCAACCCTTCCTGAGGCCCTGCCTGTCAGACCAGGACCAGCGCAGCCCCTACAGACACATGGACACACACACACATGAACACAGACACACAGAGACACACACGGACACACAGACGTGCAGATACACACACACAGACACACAGACACACACACATGAACACAGACACACAGAGACACACACAGACACACAGACGTGCAGATACAGATACATGGACACACAGACATGCAGATAAATACAGACACATGGACACACACACATGAACACAGATATACAGACACACACATGGACACACAGACGTGCAGTACAGACACACGGACACACAGACGCACACACATGAACACAGACACACAGAGACACACACGGACACACAGACATGCAGATAC
Organism: Bubalus bubalis; assembly: GCF_019923935.1. NCBI lineage: Eukaryota > Metazoa > Chordata > Mammalia > Artiodactyla > Bovidae > Bubalus > Bubalus bubalis. Next base: position 71,086,147 of record NC_059175.1, on the reverse strand, counting down.
AGACACAAGAACACATGCATGAACACAGACATGCAGACACATGGACACAGACACACAGAGACAGACACACACACACGGACAGACAGACAGACGTGCAGACACACACACGGACACACAGACACGCAGATACAGACAGACACACGGACATACACATGAACACACAGAGAGACTGGCAGACACGGACACACACATGGACACACACATAGACATGCAGACCCAGACAGACATACACATGGACACACAGACATGCAGACACACAGAGACACACACGGGTCTCCCATATGGACCCACGAGTGCACGCACAGTGACCCGGGCCTCGCTCTTGTATCCCCGCGGGGGTGCCCGGCGCCAGCCTGGTCTCCACTCACCGCAGACATCCTCCCCAGGCCTCTGCCGCCCAGGGCAGGGAGATGGTGGGGCAGGGCGGGCTGGGCAGGCCAAGCATCAGGGGACACCAGGGCAGGGCTGCGCCCTTGGGGCAGGTTGGGGGCCTGGGGCAGCCGGGAAGGAGCCTGGGGGGAGCAGGACGACGGGAGGCCCAGCAGCAGAGGCCCCACCCCACCCTGGCATAGGGGCCGGCGGGAGGGCGAAGACAAAGGGCGCTTGCATCTGGGGGGTGTTTCCTCCACTTTGTGAACCTACAGGGGAAAGAAGAATCCCTCCCCAGGCCCACAGGCCTCCCCTGGGACCGTAGGGCCGTGGCCGGAGCCGTGGCCGTGACTGTGACCCCGACTGGCTGGTGAAGGCAGCCTCTCATGCCCCTGTGGGGCCTGTCTGGTGGCTGAGCTGATGGCGGCGGTGGCTTCTGACTCTGCATCTGCAGGGGTTTCCCAGGAACAGAACCGCAGCCCCGGTCACGAGGAGGCCCGGGACCCGGGCGACATCGGCTCAGAGTGAAAGCGAGAGAGGCTGGCGTGGGCAGTCCAGCAAGCCCACGGGCAGGCGGGTCCTCCAGGCTGGCGGTCACCCTGGCTCCCCTGCTTTCTGTTAGGCGGGTCTCCCACAGGGGCTGACGCCCCAGGCCCAGGCAACCCCCCACAGATTGTGTCCTGGTGCCTGCAGGGGCAGGGACTTTGCTCTGGACTAAGTGCCACTCAGCAGGGCCAGCCGCTGTCCCTGCCTTTCCACCCTCCTGGGCCCCCTGGAGCTCACTCTGCTTCTACCGCAGGGCTGTCTACCCCACAGCCGTGGGGGCCATGTGCTCCCCTCCGGAAACCTAAAACAAGCCAACGACTGAAGCATTTCAGTCCCGCTCCACGTGGAGCCCCATCACCGGTGTGGAGACTCCAAGGGCAGGGTGGCCAGCTCACAGGCGACCATGGATGCTTGGCCCATGGCCTCTGCCGCCGCCAGCCCAGAAGCCAAACCACAGTCTCAGCAGCGACGGGCCCTGGCGGTCACTGATGCGCCTTCCAGCTCAGGACCAACCACAGGGGGCCCAAGGCTCCTCTCACCAACCTGGGGGGATGCCCCCTCCCAGCCCTGTTGGTTTCCCCGGCTGTAGCCAGGTCAGGACACCTGAGCCCCCCTCAGCTGGGATGCCCTCTCCCCTTCCCTCCCTCCCAAACGAGTGCCACGGCGGGGCCGACCCCCTCGCCCCGGGAGTTCCTCACTCCTGTGCACAGCAAGGCCTCTGCACTGCTGTGCTTGGTGGCAGCGGCCACCGAGGCCCCTCTTCCTGCCAGCGGCCCTTGCAGCCGAGCCCCACCTCCCGCCCCCTTCCGTTCGAGAGCATCCTTAGGACCCTGGGTCAGGGGCAGGGAGAGGCAGCCGGGCCCTGAGATCTGAGTTGTGGCTCCCACGCCTGAACCAGGACCCCGCACACAGCAGGCAGCCCACCCCCAGCGGCATTTCTGAGACGAGCAGCATTTCCCACCCCGCACATCACCTGCCCTGCCTTTAGGTTGGGATGATCCCCAGGTTGAGGCTTGTGAAGTCCAGGTAGACACTGCTCTGGGGAGAAGCCAGGGCACCATTCTCCACGTGGTGGCCCCGTGGCGCTGGGCACCTCTGCTACTTCGGGCAGTCCGAGGCCCTCCTGCCACCCTTGCCCACCTTGCTCGTGTCCCCATGGCCCTGCCTGACCCGTTTGGACCTTCGGTGACCACTCCCAGCCTCTGGGGCCAGTAAAGTTGTCCCCAGGGTCAACCCATTCAGTTTAGTTCAGTCCGTGAGTCGTGTCCGCCTCTTTGTGACCCCACGGACTGCAGCGTGCCGGGCCTCCCTGTCCATCACCAGCTCCTGAAGGTGTGGGGCCCCTCGAGGACTGCAAGCTGCAGTGGGGCCACTCCCTCGTGGGGGGCTTCTCTTGATTCGAGGGCCTTCAAGGGGGGCTCTCCTGCCAGCAGCCCTGGCCACACAGGAGCAGGCGTTGGGGGGGAGCCCAGCTGCTTGCAGGCCGCACACTGCGGTCAAGTCTGCTCCAGGCAGCGGGCCCCAACTCAGGTCCCCATTTCTGCGGGCTCCTCGGTCACCCCTCAGTCCACTACAGGGCACAGCCATCCCCTCCGTGGGGGTCCAGGGCCACTTGGCGCAGGTCTCCTCCTCCTCCTCCTGGGGTAAGCAGATAGGGTGAGGGGGGTCCCTGGAGACAGAACCAGGCTCTGGTGACAGAAGACGAGCCATTTGGGGCCTGAGCTGCTTTGTCCTGAAAGATGATGCTGTGAAAGTGCTGCACTCAATATGCCAGCAAATTTGGAAAACTCAGCAGTGGCCACAGGACTGGAAAAGGTCAGTTTTCATTCCAATCCCAAAGAAAGGCAATGCCAAAGAATACTCAAACTACTGCACAATTGCACTCATCTCACACACTAGTAAAGTAATGCTCAAAATTCTCCAAGCCAGGCTTCAGCAATACATGAACCGTGAACTTCCATATGTTCAAGCTGGTTTTAGGAAAGGCAGAGGAACCAGAGATCAAATTGCCAACATGCGCTGGATCATGGAAAAAGCAAGAGAGTTCCAGAAAAACATCTATTTCTGCTTTATTGACTATGCCAAAGCCTTTGACTGTGTGGATCACAATAAACTGTGGAAAATTCTGAAAGAGATGGGAATGCCAGACCACCTGACCTGCCTCTTGAGAAACCTATATGCAGGTCAGGAAGCAACAGTTAGAACTGGACATGGAACAACAGACTGGTTCCAAATAGGAAAAGGAGTACGTCAAGGCTGCATATTGTTACCCTGCTTATTTAACTTATATGCAGAGTACATCATGAGAAACACTGGGCTGGAAGAAGCACAAGCTGGAATCAAGATTGCTGGGAGAAATATCAATAACCTCAGATATGCAGATGACACCACCCTTATGGCAGAAAGTGAAGAGGAACTAAAAAGCCTCTTGATGAAAGTACAAGAGGAGAGTGAAAAAGTTGGCTTAAAACTCAACATTCAGAAAACGAAGATCATGGCATCCGGTCCCATCACTTCATGGGAAATAGATGGGGAAACAGTGTCAGACTTAATTTTGGGGGGCTCCAAAATCACGGCAGATGGTGACTGCAGCCATGAAATTAAAAGACGCTTACTCCTTGGAAGGAAAGTTATGACCAACCCAGACAGCATATTCAAAAGCAGAGACATTACTTTACCAACAAAGGTCCATCTAGTCAAGGCTATGGTTTTTCTACTGGTCATGTATGGATGTGAGAGTTGGACTGTGAAGAAAGCTGAGTGCTGAAGAATTGATGCTTTTGAACTGTGGTGTTGGAGAAGACTCTTGAGAGTCCCATGGACTGCAAGGAGATCCAACCAGTCCATCCTAAAGGAGATCAGTCCTGGGTGTTCACTGGAAGGAATGATGCTAAAGCTGAAACTCCAGTACTTTGGGCACCTCATGCAAAGAGTTGACTCATTGGAAAAGACTCTGATGCTGGGAGGGATTGGGGGCAGGAGGAGAAGGGGACGACAGAGGATTGAGATGGCTGGATGGCATCACCGACTAGATGGACGTGAGTTTGAGTAAGCCCTGGGAGTTGGTGATGGGAGGCCTGGCATGCTGCGATTCATGGGGTCGCAAAGAGTCGGACACGACTGAGCGACTGAACTGAACTGAAAATCACTGCAGATGGTGATTGCAGCCATGAAATTAAAAGATGCTTGCTCCTTGGTAGAAAAGCTATGACCAGCCTAGACAGTATAATGAAAAGCAGAGACATTACTTTGCCAACAAAGGTCCGTCTAGTCAAGGCTATGGTTTTTCCAGTGGTCATGTATGGATGTGAGAGTTGGACTATTAAGAAAGCTGAGCACAGAAGAATTGATGCTTTTGAACTGTGGTATTGGAGAAGCCTCTTGAGAGTCCCTTGGACTGTAAGGAGATCCAACCAGTCCCTCCTAAAGGAGATCAGGTCTGGATGTTCATTGGAAGGACTGATGCTGAAGCTGAAACTCCAGTAGTTGGGACACCTCATGCAAAGAGTTGACTCATTGTAAAAGACTCTGATGCTGGGAAAGATTGAGGGCAGGAGGAGAAGGGGATGACAGAGGATGAGATGGCTGGATGACATCACCGACTTGATGGACGTGAGTCTGAGCAAGCTCCAGGAGTTGGTGATGGACAGGGAAGCCTGGCGTGCTGCGGTTCATGGGGTCGCAGAGTCGGACACTAGGGAGTGACTGAACTGAACTGGCTGAACCCCAAGAGGCGCCCCTGGCTTTGGGGTGACAGCGGGACCGCCTGTGAGGCCCTCGGGACGTTGGGTCCGGGGGGACGTGCGGGCTCCTGGGCAGCAGGGCGGGTGCTCAGGAGAGGGGGGGTCTGGGCTGGGCCTGCTGCCCCTGGACCCCTCCAGCCCTGTGCTTGCGGTCATGCCCCCACCCCCAGCCACGCGTCCCGAGCAGTGGCGCACGTGAGGCCTCCTGGAGAGCAGCCATGCCGATGCCGCCCAGGGGGAGGCCCTGGCAGGTTCAGCGAGGCGGCGTAGGGCACCCCCAGGCTCCTCTGCACCCTCCCCCCCAGGGCCAGGGTGCACCTCAGACAAACCCGCCCGGCCCCACGGGCGCCCCTCGAGAGTGGGGTCCTGTGGGTGCTGAGACCTGTAACCACGGCGGGTGGCCTGACTCAGAAACGTCCGCTCGGCTCTGGGGCTGGAGGCCTGGGCTGGGGGCAGTGTGTGTCCTGCCTCGACCAGCGTCTGAGGCTGCAGGTGGTCAGCCTCTGTCCCCGTCTTCCGTGTGCCTGTCTCCTCCCCTCCATGTCTCTTCAGGACACTCGTCTCGGAGCCAGGGCCCTCAGCGAAGCCAGGATGACCTCGTCATCTCCAGACCCTGAATCACGTCTGCAGAGAGCCTTTTTCCAGGAAGATACCAGGGGTCAGGGCAAGGATGTGTCTTTAGGGATCACCATTCAGCCCATGCGTGGCATCAAACCTGGGCCCCCCACCCCACCACATGCCCATAACAGGGGCTGCGGGCCACACACGTGGGGCGGGCAGTGCAGGACGCGGTGCCCAGAGTCCCCAGCCCCCACCAAGGGCGCACAGCCCGTGGAGACTGCACACCGAGGCTTGGCCCGTCCAGCAGACGAGGCTGCTCTGTGAGGTGGTCTGCCTCCCAGATGGGCCGCGTGGCCGTGCCAGTCAGATGTGGGCAGCCAGGCTCCACATCTGCGACCCAACTCCAGGCCTGTGTGTCTTACTAACGTCTATGAGCTTCCCACCCCACTGTCCTAGCCCCCCACGTTCTGACACCTTTGCAGCCTGCCCTAAAACAGCATTTCCAGGGGCACCTGGGTATGCACTCCAGGCCTCCAGACGCTGTACCGTGGCTGGGAATGTCCTCGCCTCGGCGCATCGAGGTCGGTGGGCACAGACCCCCCCCTCCTGAGCCAGGTTGGTTCAGGCTGAGGGCCTCACGGCTCCCCTGCAGTGCTCAGCAACCCCCCAAGACCCAAGGGGCCCCCACGCCCGTCAGACTGGGAAACCCTGCAGGGCCACAAGCCCCAGCCTGTGTTCACAGGTCAGGACTCCTAGGAGGGCGTGTGGTGGAGCAGGATCCGGGCCCTGGGGACCCCTCCCTGCGGGCCAACGGAGCGCCCTTGTCCACAGGAGGGTGGGGTCTCTCCTCGTGCAGGCTGCAGGGCAGGACCCAGGCCCCTAGGACCCTGCAGCCCTGACCTGCACGGGCTCGGATGGGTCCCTCCTGAGGAAGGTGGCCCTGGCATTGGCCAGCTCCACCCAGCACTGGGGTCCTCCTGACCACCGTCTGGATAGCGGCCACATCTGTGGGTGGTCGCCCTCAGCTCACTAACAGCCCTGGGCGGGTGGGCACAGGTGTTCAGGCTGGAGGCGGGTGGCTGGCATTACCTGCAGGCTCCACGCCCCCGCACCCCTGGGAGGCGTCCTTCTGTAAACGGGACGCGGGCCCTGTGTGCCCGGCAGTCTTGCTCAGCATCGCAGCGCCGCCTGCCCTGCTCGTGAGTCCAGGGGGACGGGAGTGCTTGCGTCTCCAGGCAACGAGGACAGGAGCCGGCCCTGGGGAGGGTTCAGGTGGCGGGGAAGAGGGGGCAGGAGGCTTGGTGCGGGTAAGGCACTCCACAGACACCCGGCCGCAGGGCCCCCGCTCCCCGTGGCCACCAGAGTGCCCCGTGGGGAGGCGGGGAGCCACCTGGGGCTGAGGGCAGCACAGAGCCGGGGCACCGGACAGGGTCCGCAGGGAGGTGGCCCCTCTGTGTGTCTGTGTCCCGAGCTCCCCTTCTCATAAGGACAGTCGGGATGAAGGCCACCCTAGTGACTGCATCCACCTTAATCGCCGTCTCCAAACGCAGTCATGTTCTGAGGTCCTGGGGGGTCAGGACCCAGGCGGAGGAACGTTGGGGACAGCAGCCAGGCCGGCCCACTCGTCGGTCATCACAGAGTCCCGGCGCGTCCACCACCCACCACCCGCTCCACAGCCGTCCCGTGGGCCCTGCCTGGTCCCTCCCCCGCGGCATCCCCAGCGCCCAGACCATTCGGCTCAGCAGCCGCAGAGCACGCAGTTAAGTTTCACATTAAACTAATTAAACATTTAAAAACTAAATCCTGTTCCTGGGTTGCACTGGCCACGTTTCAAGGCGTCAGCGGGCCCCTTCCCCACCCCTTCTCTGTGCGCACTTTCCTGTCTCCTTATCTTCCTGTTTCTCCGTCTCGCTCTGTCCCCCAACCCCATCTGAAGTTACCGCCCGGGGTGCTGCCCACTGACCCACCCCCACGAGCCCCGTCCCTCCACAGCCCACACTCTGCCCTTTGGATGCGTGTGGAGCTCAGTGCAGACAAACCAGCTGAACGTCGAGAGAGGAGAATGGACTTTACCCGCCCGTTCCCCCCGCGGGGTGGCCGCCGGATCCTGGATGCCTGCTTGCGAGGCCAACAGGGGCCGAGGAGGCTGTGGCCCTGTGCCGGCTCCCCTGAGGCCTGGGGTGTGACCTGCCTGTGCAGGGCAGGGCTGGGGAGCCTCCAGACCCCGAGAAGTCCCCCTGGAAGGGGGCGGCCCGCACAGCCCGGGAGGTGAGCCCACGGGACGCCAGAACATCCCAAGCACCCCCCTCAAAGAAAGCCAGAGCAGCCCCGAGCTGTGCTGTGGGTGAACCTCCCCGACTCGTGGCCTCTTCTACCCCAGGGCCCCCTGCTCCCTGAGCTCAGGGCAGGGAGTCAGGGAGGCTGGCACCACACCCTGCCTCCACTGAGGCTACCAGAAAGCACCCACCAGCCCCAGAGACAGCAGGAAAGAGGGCAGCCGGACGGCGGGAGGGGAAGGCTGCCCAGCTCTGAGCCCATCACAGGGCCCTTGTTGCCACACACGTGCACGCACAGACACATGCACAGAGACACACACGCACACACAGGCACATACGCACCCACGTGCCCACAGACACACGTGCACACACACAAGCACGCTCCCTGCCCGTGGCCAAGACACAGCACGGAAGTCAGCACCGGGCCCTGCCTGCCGGGTCCCGCCTCGAGCGCCTGCACCCAGGCCCCTATAGGGCACGAGGCTCAGCCCACCCCTAGCTCTGACCCGGGAGGTTTGCTGCATCCAGGGCGGAAGTGCAGGCAGCTCCCATCCCACTCTGAGCAGAGGACAGAGAACAGCAGAGGCTGCGAGGAAGGGCGAGGAAGCCGCAAGGCCTGGAGCACCCAGGGCCCGCCCGCCCTTCCCTCTGACAGACCTGAGCTCCCGGGTCTGCGCTGGGGACTGCCAGCGCAGGTGGGGGTGCGGGAGGGGGAGTCCGGTCTGTGCCCCCAGCTGAGGGCAGCCTTGAGATCCCCGCACATCCAGAGACGAGGGCCCTGGGCGGGCAGGGAGGCTGGGGGGACGCCGCCCCTTCCCACCAGGGGCTCGGGCCCAGGGGCAGCGCCAGGGGCAGCAGCATGGCTGGGCCGTCCTGACCTGCGCCCGCCCCTCCAGGACGGGAAGGGCCTCACGGGGAGTCCTTTGAGACAGGAAGGCCCGTGGACAAACACACTCTTGTGAGAGGCCTGAACGCGCACCTGCAGAGAGCAATTTAGATTAAAAAGGACCACTCCTGGGAAGGCCTCGCGGTGTGAATTAAGTTAATCAATCTGGCCTCTTCCTGAAGATGGAAGACGGGAGACCAGGGTTCTCTGGGCGGAACGGAGCCTGGGGAAGAACTTACTTTTCCTGTCTGCCCGGCCCTTCTGTATTTCCGTTTTGGGGGTGTTTTGTTGTGTTGTAAAATCTCTATGGCATGAAGCAGCATTTTCAGCCATTTTAATATGCACAGCTCAGCGGCATTAAGGACACTCACACTGCTGTGTGAACACCGCCCCACCACCCCCAGAACTCTCTGGTCTCCCCAAGGGAAGCCCTGTCCTCAGCATCGCTGACCCCCCTCTCCCGCCCCAGCCCCCAGCCTCACCTCTCTGCTTTCTGTCCCCGAGACCGGGCTGCTCAGGGGCCTCACAGAGGGAGAGTCCGGCAGGCTGTCCCTTCTGTGTCTGGCTCAGCTCACTGAGCACAAAGCCCTCACAGCTTGCCTGCGCTGTCGCGGAGGCCAGAGCATCCTCCCGTTCCAACTGGAGCCCCATTCTCTCCTGCGTGCACACCACGGCTGTGGATCCGCCAGTCCAGCGATGGCACCGGGATGTTTCCACGACGCCACTGTGAACGCAGGTGCACGGAGTCCGTTCAGGCTCCTGCTTTCAGTTCCGCTGGGTCCACAGCCTGGAATGGAACCTCTGAGTCAGGCAGTAGCTCTGATTAGTTTTTTGAGGAATCGCCAGGCCGTTTTCCGCAAGGGCTGCACGTTTTCTGCTTTCATCAGCCGTGCACAAGCGCTGCTCTTTCCACATCCTCGCCAACACTTGTGATTGTCTGGGTTTTTTTAACAGCCATTCAGATGGGTAAGAAGTGGCATCTCTTGTGGTTTTGATTTGCATCTCCCTGATAACCAGCACAGCTGAGCATCTTTCCACATGCTTACTGGCCATTCATATGTCTTCTTCGGAGAGATGACTTTCAGACCTTTGCCCACTTTTTAGTGGTTGGATTTTGTTGCTATTGTTGAGTTGTGGGTGTTCTTTATATATTGTGGATATTAATCCCTCATCAGACGTATGAGTTGCAGGCACCTCCTCCCATCTGTCGGTTGTCTTTTGACAGTGTCCATTCATGCCCCGTGTTCGTAGTCACCCCTCTAATCACTATACTGGGCCAAGAGTCAACCCCGTGGACACACCTCTGGAGTGCCAGCCCAGGCCTGTTTGGGGCCACAGCCCTGCTCACAGGGACAGAGGCCAGGTGGGAGGGGGAGGGCAGGGAGCCAGAGGCCAGGTGGGCACTACCCACGGGGCGCAGGAGGGCAGCCTGAAGTGGGCGGCCACAGGGGCCCCGGGGCAGAGCTGGCCTGTGCACGCAGCCGCCAGTGGGTGAAGGGCGTCGCATGGCCACCGACAGGGACCCCCTTGTGCCTATTTGCGGTGTGAGCCGGCACGTGTGGGGTGGGCAGAGAGGGCCCAGCCAAGGCATTGAGGGCCGGGGCCCCACCCTGCCGCCTGACACAGGCCCTGGCTCTCGGGAGCTAAAGCTTCTATTTAAAGAAAAGCTTGATGTGTAAAGGGAGCTGGTGCCTCAGAACCTGTGATGCCCCCTGCCCGGCCCCAGCCCCGAAAAAGAAGCCGAAATGAATGTTCCATAGCAAAGAAGGGAAGCCAGGGACGCGCTGTGGGTGGTTTAAGCTGCAGGAGGAATCCTCCCCCAGCTCCCACAGGGGCCCATACACAACACACACACAACAGACAACACACAGACACACACATACTAGACACACAGACACACAAACACACACAGACATCAGCATTAGACACACTCAGACACACACACAGACACACACAGACACACACATACTAGACACACAGACACACACAGACAACACACACACACACAGACACTAGACATACTCAGACACACAGACACACACACACAGGCACACACACAGACACACACATACTAGACACACAGACACACAGACACACACAAACAGACACACACATACTAGACACACAGACAACTCACAGACACACAGACAACACACACAGACACACACAGACACACACAGACATCAGCACTAGACACACTCAGACACACACAGACATTAGACACACACCAATACACAGATACACAGACACAAGCATACACACAGTGGCACACACGAATATTAGATATGCGTGAACACACACATACACACAGAAACAGCACAAAACACACTCGCTCGAGTGTTCAGAGCGAGAGGCCCGCACTTCCCTCCTCCAGGCGTAACCCCGGGAGCCTGCAGGACTCGCGTCTCACCAGCATAACACCCTGTCTCCAAAAGGACCCGGAGGGCCAAACCCTGATCAGGGTGGAGGTGGGGCGATGCTGGGGGGACGGTCCCCTGACGCGGGAAGCCAGTCTCCCCGCCCCGCCCCGGCCTCTCCAAGGGCAGAGGGCAGGGCCACGCACAAGGCGGGCAGACAACGGGGCTGACCTGCCCGGAGCCCCTCAGCCTCAGGCCCCTGGGCACCTCCCACCCCCAGGCCAGCACACCCGCCCAGGCCAGCAGCAGGAGGGCCGGAGGCCCAGAGCAGGCAGGCAGAGGTCGAGCCCACGCTGTGGGCACTGCTGAGACCCTGGCAGAGGCCCTGCCGCGCCCTCACCTGCCTCCTCCCAGGGCAGCCGTGCAGCTGGCGCTGTGGTGCCCGCCTCCCCAGGCCCAGGGCCCACCAGGCCACGTCGCTGAGCTCCTGCTGCCCAGATGGACAGGCTGTGGTGCCCGCCTCCCCAGGCCCAGGCCCCACCAGGCCACGTCGCTGAGCTCCTGCTGCCCAGATGGACAGGCTGTGGTGCCCGCCTCCCCAGGCCCAGGGCCCCACCAGGCCACGTCGCTGAGCTCCTGCTGCCCAGATGGACAGGCTGTGGTGCCCGCCTCCCCAGGCCCAGGCCCCACCAGGCCACGTCGCTGAGCTCCTGCTGCCCAGATGGACATGCTGGCGGGTGGTCCTCACGGTCCCTTGGCCAGGCAGGCCCCACCAGCCCAGCGGGAGGCCCCTCCTGGAAGTGATGGAAGTGACAGGTGCTGTCCACTGGCCCTGAGAGGCAGGGCCTGACCCCCGCTTCTAGAATCTTCTGCTCAGGGCCTGTTTCAAGGGCAGCCCACCTCGGCCCACAGAGACACGGAGGTGGCCGGGGGTGGTCTGGCCTCTGAGAGGCGGGGCCTCTGAGTGGTGTGACCCTCAAGGTGGGGACACAAGGAGGAGGGTAGGGGGAAGCGGGAGGTCTGGAAAGCCTACCGATCCCACCAGAGGGCCTGCCCCGGGGTCTCTCTGCAGCACCCCTCTTCTGGGAAGTCCCCACGCTCGCTGCCGGCCGGGTCCTCCCCGACCACCCGCGACCCTGCCCACCCCCAGGGCCCCTCCCGGGCGAGCTGTGTGGCTGCCTACCCACCCTGCGCGTGGGACCAAGTCGGTGAGCAGACCGCCCAGTGGCTCCTCCAGTTGGTCGCCGGTGGCCGGGAGGCCAGGGAGGGCCCCCGACACAGCCTCGGCCTGGGCCTTGCCGTGAGGAGGCGCCCCTGGGCCACTCCCCACCTGTGGGTGACGGGCAGCTCAGGACAGGTGCCCTCCGAGCGCTCCCTGGCTCAGCCCCGGGCGCACCGGTGAGACCCGCACTTGCTGCTTTCAACTTAGTCTGCGTTGTCTTCTTAATGGCAGCGTCAAATAATAGGTCCTTTGTTCTCGTCCAGTGGGAACGACAGAAAATCATTGGATTGATCCTTGGCGGGCGCTGTGCCCGTGAACTCCCGTACCGCTGGAGCCTGGCTGTCTATCGGCTGGGTAGCCAGGCAGTGGCCCCGGACTCAGCGTGACTTCTACCCCCGAGGGCTGGACGCTGAATGGGCGGGGGCGGGGGGGTGTGCAGCCGGGAGCCTGAGCCCAGACAGCTGCCCCACAAGAAGAGGTGGGTGGGGGCAGTCCTGGAGTCAGGGGTCCCTGTTCTCACACCTGCAACGTAGAGGACGCTGGGCAGTGCCCTTCCTGCACATGAGTGTGAGCACGGAGACAGCAGGAGGCCAGCGGAGGGCGCCACAGGGGCACAGGCCAGCACAGTGGGCACTGAGGGCATCACAGCAGGCGCCGAGGGTGGACATCACAGAGGGTGCAAAGGGCATCACAGAGGGCGCCGAGGGTGGGCATCACAGAGGGCGCAAAGGGCATCACAGAGGGCACTGAGGGTGGGCATCACAGAGGGCGCAAAGGGCATGACAGGGCGCCGAGGGTGGGCATCACAGAGGGCGCAAAGGGCATGACAGAGGGCGCCGAGGGTGGGCATCACAGAGGGCGCAAAGGGCATGACAGAGGGCACTGAGGGTGGGCATCACAGAGGGCGCAAAGGGCATGACAGAGGGCGCCGAGGGCAACAAGGTGTGGGGCAGGTCGCGCCCCCTGCTGGGCCCTGCCGCGTGGGAGAGCAGCCCCATGCGGGACGGTGCCCATCGGGGTCCAGTCAACAGGCCAGGCTGAGGCCCCTTGGCCCAGGCCGAGGCTGTGTCGGGAGCCCTCCCTGGGCAGGGGTCCACGGGGAGCCCGGTGCTGAGCCTCTCGCTGCCGCGGCCCCAGACCGTACACCCGTCCACCCTGGTTCCCCAGAAGGGATGCAGGCTGGCACGACACCCCAGAAATACGGAGTGGCTCTGATGCGCACTGCTCAGCGCCTGCAGAATCCACGCTCACAGGAGACTTGGTCTGTGGGAGTGGGGAGGCCCCTCGGAGGGAGCGGGGAGGCCCTTCAGAGGTGGGGAGGACCCCTCTGGTTCTGGGGTTGAGGCTGCAATGCAGGTCAGTCATCAGGTGCCCACGCACCCCCCACCCCCACCCCGGAGCCCAGGAAATGGCTCCGGGCCGAGAGAAGGACTCGAGACCCAGTGGCCTGACCAGTGTCCGATGAACCAGCCCTCCGAGCAGATGGGGCGGCCACAGGTGCCTGCGCCATCGCCCTCATCTGGGGTCTGGAGGTTGAAGGTGAGGCGCAGGCAGGGGTTCAGGAATGAAAGGCAGGGGTGGGGGCACTGGGGAGGACACAGCGGGGACTCGGGCGGGGGCTGGCGGTCCTCCAAGCACCTCAGGCTGCCGGAGGGGCCAGCGTTTCCTTGGTGGTCCCCGAGTCCCCGCCCCTACACACCATAGCTGAGTTGGCCTGGACCCTGCACTCCCAGAGCGGTGATGTCACTAAGAGCCTGGGGCTGTCACCAGCCAGTCCCCAGGAACAGCGGCCCAGGACGGATTTCTGTCCGGAGCCCCGCGACAGGTAGGGGGACCGTGATGAGGGGCGCTAAGCCAAGGCCCTCCCCCGCCCTCCCCCCCCCCGGGGAGCAAGGCAGACGGGCGCACCAGGTGAACCCCAGTTCGACACCATGCAACCACCCGCGGCGGCCCTGAGGTCAGCGCCCCGGAGTCCTCCCGCCGGATCCCCGGCCACCGTCTGAGCTCCACGGCGCCGGCCCGGCCCTGCGCCCCGGACGCGGAGGAAGCGGCGCCCCGAGGGGGCGACCTACCGTAGTAGCGGCTCGGCTCGCGGCAGTAGCGCAGGATGGGCAGCGCGTCCACCGCCGGCGGCTCCGGGGAGGGTGCGGGGTCCGCGTCGGGGCCCCGGCCGGAGCTGCAGCTCTGACCGCCGCCGCCCCCAGGCCCGGGCCCCGCGTCCCCCGTCCCGCCCGCCGCGGGGGTCACCACAAAGCGCTGGGACATGGTGGCCCCAGCGGCAGCCCCGGTCTCCGGGTGCGGGCGCTGCGAAGGCGGCGAGGACGCGGGCGGGCCCGGTGTGGGGAGGGCGGGGAGGGGCGGGGCCTGGAGGGGCGGGGCCGGACGGGCTGCACCCGAGAGGCCAATGGACCCTGAGCCCCTGGGACCTAGGCCGGCGCGGGTGTGGGCGCCGGGGGCCGGGCGGGCGGGGCAGCCCGGAGCGCAGAGAGGGACGCGGGCACCGCGGAAAGCCGTCCGGCCGTGGGCAGAGGCTGTGCCCACCTTCGCAGAGCGCCCCTGCGCTCCCCAAGACGCTGAAACCTTGTTCTGGAAGCCGGTACTGTCTCTTCAGGAGAGCGCAGCCGCGGGGTCTCCTTGCAAAACCTCGGAGACCCCGCCCCAGGCGCCAGGGCTGGTCTGGGGAGAGACAGGCCAGGGACGCTGGAGGTCCGGCGGGGTATGGGGAGTGCGGCCACCCCCGAAGCAGCCGGTGGCCTGGGGACCTTGAGAATGCCCACTGAGGGCCAGGACCAAGACTCCCCAGTGACCAAGGGTGGAGGCCTCCCACGGGGAGACTCTGGGGGCTAGGGACCCTGGCTTGGCATTTCCCACCCCCCACTCTGGCCTCTTGGCCACCAGGGTCTAGTCATTCAGCCCAGGAGGTCAGGCAGATGGCCTCCCTCAGAATTCTACCTGGTAGAAGCCCCGGGAGGGCAGGAGGGCTAAGGTGGGGCTGGGGAGGCAAGGGGGCCCTGGGCAAGAACCAGCCACCTGTCCCTGGGTGTCCACGGCAGGGCCCCCCAGGGTGCCCAGTTTGCTTTCCCTCCAGCCTCAGGTTCATCCCCCTTGCACCTCACTCATGTGCACCACTTCACTCATTCATTCATTCACTGAATGTGTACTGGTGCCTAGCAGAGCCCAGCCCTGGGATGATGCAAGGAGGCCGGAGTCCCTGCAGCTCTGAAGCCTGAGTTCCATATGAGAGGCAGCGACAAGAGCTCTGAGTAAGAGACAGAAAGAGAAGGGGTCTGGGGGTGAGATTTTAAATGGGATGTTGGAGCAGTGCCAGAAGGTGGTGACATTCAAGCAGTGACTTGAAGGAGGTGGGTGTTCAGCAGCAATAGTTTCCCTTCATTCACCTCTTGATCCATCATAGCTGCTCCTGGTCCAGCCCTCACATTTGTATTCCAGTAGTGGAGGGAGGAAACAGTGGAAGGGACAATCAGCACCCCTCCCCAGAACGTGGCCCAGAAACCAGACACCACACCGTTAGCCAGAATGTGGTCATGTGGCCACACCTGCCTGTTGAGAAGACTGGGACATGGACCTGCCAACGTTTGGAGCTCTGCTAACGAGGGAAGATGAGAAGTTAGGGTTAGAGGCCCCCAGAGCACAGGGGGAGAGGTGGAGAGCTGTGGGTGAAGACTCCCCTCTTGCACTCACCCTCTCGTTATCTCCCTCACCTCCAACCACATAGCAGCAGAGAGGGTGAGCAGAGCCCTGTACACACAGCTGCAGGCACACCTGGCCTCTCCCATCTCTCTCCTGCTCACACTTATAGGCACACCTGGCCTCTCCCCTCTCTCTCCTGCTCACACCTGCAGGCACATCTGGCCTCTCCCATCTCTCTCCTGCTCACACCTGCAGGCACACCTGGACATTCTCATCTCTCTCCTGCTCACACCTGCAGGCACACCTGGACACTCCCATCTTTCTCCCACTCACACTTGCAGGCACATCTTGACACTCCCATCTCACTCCCGCTCACACCTGCAGGCACATCTGGACATTCCCATAACACTCCCACTCACACCTGCAGGCACACCTGGCTTCTCCCATCTCTCTCCTGCTCACACGGGCAGGCACATCTGGACACTCCCATCTTTCTCCTGCTTACACCTGTAGGCACATCTGGACACTCCCATCTCACTCCCGCTCACACCTGCAGGCACACCCAGCCTCTCCCATCTCGTTCCTGCACAGCCTTCCTGGCTTTTTCTAGGTGCTCAGAAGGCCCTCCTGGCAGAAGTGGGGTCTCCACAGACCCTCTGTTCCCCATGATTCACAGGACGGCAGTCCTGCCTCAGCACCCCCACCCCTGGTCTTCAGTATTCTCTAGGCCATTTTTGCCTTCAATCTTTTCCCCTCAAGACGAATATTTGAATCACTGTGGAAAGTTTTCCCCCAAGTGCCGTCATGTTTTGATTGAAAAGGCATTCACTCTAAAAGTAAACTTGCTGGAAACTGTCTTTAAGGTGTCTAATCTTTCCACCCGGGTCCCACAAGTCTTTCTCATTATATTAATTCACGCATGTTCACATTTTTTGTTGCTACTGTAATGGATCTTGTAATTATGCTGAAATGTAAAAACCAAAACAGGACAAACATTACTGGCTGTTGTGTATTTGTTTTGTAACCTGCCACCTCCCAGAACTCTAAATTCCATTTTTCGCTTGTTTTCCCAGTTTCCTCTGTGGTTTGCAGGGATTTTTTTTTTTTTAACCTGTAAAGAATGATAGCTTTGTCTTTCTTTGTTGCTTTTACTTCTTCTGTTTTCTTCCCTCCTTTTGTTCTTATTTTGGAATTTTCTAGAAATTCTGGGGAAATATGAAATAACGCATTTTCCAGAACTGAAAAGGGAACAGCCCTGGAGGTCATCAGCAGTCATCAGAAGCACCCAGCTGGGAAAGGACCACTGAGCCCTCCTCTGCCCTGACACTCCACCCTGAGACCAGAGGCGGCTGTGGGCAGGCTTGACTCGGGAGGCCTTCTCTTCCCTCTGTCCAGGGCCCGTCAGGTGAGGTGCCCTCCCGGCCTCTGCCTGAGGACAGCCTGCGCCCCCAGCCTTGCCTCTGCGGTGCCCACAGTGGCCTAGCCCAGCCAGGCTCCCTGTCTGTGGTCCTGGAACTCTGGAAGACTCTGGGGCCGCGCTGACTTTGGCCAGTGGACTTCAGGTGAACAGGCCCACTGCACCCCCAGGCCCTCTGCCCCGTGTGGGCAGGGGCTGCGCTCTGAGGATGAGCAGGGAAATGGAAACAGACAATTGCAAAGCAGACGATAACAGTTGCGTCCCAGCCATACAAGCGTGCTAGGGGAGCACGCACGCACCCGCAGCCTAGCTTCCAGAAGCCAGGTCTCGTGGCAGCGCTCGGGCTCTTTAGGGGACCCTAAAGGCAAGTGTTGGAGTGGTTTGTGGACAGAAGGTGATGGGCTAGGCCTGGGAGGGGGGCTCTGGGCATCCACGGCAGTCAGTGCCATCAGCCATCTGAACAGGAGCCATGCTGCCCGCCTGACCGCCTGGCAGTCACTCAGGAGGTCAGGCGGCACTGGCCTCTCTGATGGGAGTGGCCCTCCTCGGCATGTCCCACTGGCCCTGCCAGGGCAGCCACAGGGTCAGACCAAGGCGGGCCCCCGCGGGCTGTAGTCCATGCTGGCCCAGGGTACCCACCGTCACCTGGAGCTGCCCAGAGGCCCCACTGCACCGGGAGGGATGGGACCGTTGTCATCTGAGGAGAGGAGCTGACAGATTGGACGGTGGCCTGTCTCCAGGTCCCATCCGGGTGGCCCAGGCCCTTTGGAGCCATCCTCCAAGACGACACATGTGTGGATACACGCGCATGCACACACACATACAAGGCACCTGGGGGCTTCATTCCATTGCCAGGGAGGCCTGTGGTCAGAGGCCTGAACAGTCACTCCAGGGAGCTGGGCTCTGTCTGGTGGGAGACCACAGAGGGGCTCGTCACTGACCTGGAGGCCGCGCCCCTCCCCATCAGCAGCTCCTCAGCTCCTGTGAGCACCTCAAGAAGGCCAGCGTCTCCTTGGAATGTTCCCCTGCCCCCCCACCCCAGAGCAGGCTCCCAGGGAGAGAGGGCTGCAGTGTGAGCAGAGGCTGACGGGGGAAACAGAGACAGAGATAGAGATCGAGAGAGCGATACAGTGGGGTGGGGGGCAGGGCCGCTGGCCTCCTGCTGTGCCTGAGCTGGGAGGCCTGCACTACCCCCTGAACAGCTGCGCTCAGGCCTCGGGACCCCTCTGGGCCCTCGTGGGGCTGACCTGCCTTCAGAGATGCAGACAGGACGGCTGGGGAGGAGGTGAGGAGCGTGCAGAGCCGTGGGGATCAGGGGGCTTCCCCCAGCATGTGAGGCAAATCCCGAGCACCCGTGAGCACCCCTGGGGCTGGCTGGAGCTGGGGCTGAGCCTCCCCAGGGAGGTGCCCTGGGGTGGAGGGCTGGTCCCGGGGGCTTCTGAGGTCTCAGGCTCAGATGACCTCTGCCCACCCTTCTCCAGTCTTCTCACCGCTGACCAGGGCTTTCAATTTTGTTCTGCTTGTGACTGTATCTGTAAACACCAGTGGGAAGAGCCTGCTGGCTGGGCCTGGGCAGTGGGCTGAGCTGGGTCGATTCCCAGCTGCCTGGAGAGGAACAGCAGACCCGAACCCCCGGGGCCCAGGAGCAGCTGGCGAACCTGGGGTGGCGGGAAGCCTTCAGGAGTGGACCTGACCCGGCCCCGTGGGCAGCCACGAGGTCAGACGGGGCTGCAGATGCTGGGAGGGCCCAGCCCTGTGTCCGCACAGTGACTGCGCTGAGCCCTGTGGTCATATCCCTAGGTGGGCCCACTCCTGGGGGCAGCGACGAGGAAGCCGTGCAGCTGGGCGTCCCTGCTGGGGACCAGGAGCCACTGCAGAAGCAGGACCATCACGGGCACTCCCCTGCAGCGCTTTTCTGCAGGAGTCTGACCGCGTGAGGCAGATGGCCTGAGCTGACGCCCGTCCTGCCCAGGCTCAGCTGCGTCCACCCCACCCGTATCATCCTGAACGATACCCAGAGTCCCAGGGTTTCACCTGCGAGCATCCAGACGGCCTTGTATTTAGTAAACCCCCTCCCTCCGTCTGTGGACTGAAGCCTGATGCTCTCTAGCTGCCCGAGACCATGCCCCCTCCCAGAGGAAGGTGCGGCCACTGCGGGGTGGGGGTGGGAGGGAGGGTCAGCGGGAGCCCCCCGCTCTGCAGGTGGGTTCCTGAAGTGGGTGCTGCCTCTGCCTTCTAGGGCCTCTCCTTCCTGTCTTCTGAGCCAGGGGTCCGGGAGCCCCTCTTCCCCCGGGAACACTCAAGTTCACAAGAGAGTGAAAAGGCGTCGTAACAGCCGAGCGCTGACAATGAGGAGAGCGGCTCCTCAGGTGCCCTGAACTGCAACCCGTTCGGAAACTGTGGCGGGAGGCAGTCCATCCTCTCCAACAGATTCGTCTGCCACACTAACGCTCCTCTAAAAATAAAGCCCACGAGTGACGTCAAGAGGAAGGGGGAGCGTGAGCGTCCTGCGTCCGCGGGAAGGCCTCCCCTGGAAGGGGCAGGGTCTCCCCGGGCCGAGCCCCCCGTGTGTGCATGACGGATGGTGCCCACTGGGCCCGGGGGCTCAAGACGCCATCCTGCAGCCCAGCCAGGGCCCGAGGGCACGTGGCCTCCCTGGGCCGGATGCTGGAAGGGGACTGGGTCCGGGGCAGCTCCCACAGGGACGCCTGCCTCCCTCTCAGGCTGCAGGGGCGCCATGAGGGGGCTCCTTTGCCCAGAGCTGCAGGCTGGAGCCCGGGGCAGAGCCAGGCGGCCAGTCTGGGCCGGCCCCGCTGTCTTGGCCTCGCCGCCCCCTGTGGCTGGGGTGCTGAGTCACAGACTGCCCCCAGGAGATGGTGGACGAGGCTCCTTTGTCCCCCAGGGCGGGGGCATCGTGCGCCCGCTGTGCCGGGCTGCCCAGGCAGCCTTGCTCCCAGCGTTGCCATGACAAGCACGTGCCTGGCCGGCAGGCCCCGGGGGAGCACAGCCCGGAGGGCGCTGGACGCCTCCAAGGCCTGGAGCTGTGGCCAGTGGAGCCCACTGAGGGCGTATGAGCTTGGCAACCAGGGTTGCCTGGTGCCCCAGGCAGGTGCCCCCAGGGCCCGGTTAAGAGGCGGAGGTGACGCGGGGCCTCCCGCGGGGCCAGCTCCAGGGCCAGGTGGGTCAGGTTCCCGGGAATAAGCTGCTCGCCGCAGCAGCAGCTTCCAGCCAACGGCCTGCACCCTCCTAGTCCTGCAGGGCCAGGTGAGACACGGGCCACCTGGGGTCCCAGCCCCGCAGAGCCCAGGAGGCTCACTCTGGGTCACTGTGAGGGAGCCCTCCCCACCCCACAGGGGCGCCTGGGGTTGCGCCTTCTTGCCCGGGAGGCGGCTCCTCTCACTGCCTCCCGTTTCAGTTTCGCTTCCTTTGTGGCTCCTGGCTGTGAGGGCAACTCCCGCCCCTCTGTGTCTGCAGAAGATGAGGCTTGCTCTGGGCCCACTGCCCCTGTGAGATCCTCTGCAAGGCTGGGCTCCCTTGGCAGCTCTGAGACGCTTCCCAGTGAGGGGTGGGCTAAGGGTTGGGTGTGTTTCAGGGACAGCACTGCCCTCGGGAAAGGAGGCCCCTGCGGCTGCAGGATGCAAAGCCCGAACCTGGGGGGATGGTGTCCCCAGCCCCGGGCAGCACCCCCCCTCAGCCAAGGCGGACACAGACCCGCAGCCACTGCATCTCACTGACTTTGGGATGCTCCCCTGGGCCCTGGCCAGCTGCCCAGCCCGACCCTCTGTGGCCGCCCATCAGGAGTCCATGGGCAGGCACAGTGAGGGGGGGTTAGGGGTTGGGGGGGTGGTTAGGGGTGAGGCGGGGGTTGGGGGTGGTGGAGGTGCAGACTGAGGGGTGACGGGGAGCTCAGCGGGGACCAGGAAAGTCCCTGCACCCCTGAAAGGTGATGCCGGGCTGTAAGGCCTTCACTGCCAGGAAGGGGTGCCCCAGGCTTTTTGAGGATGCATAGTTGGACCCCAAACATTCAGGGCCCCCTGGACAACACCCGGAGGACTGGCTTTATTTTTGTGTCCATCCCCCGCCTTCAGAACGTCCTTTTCAGGCTCTGAGACACCCCAGTGCCCAAACCGGATGGTACCCACCAGCCCGGCAGGACTCCGGGGCACAGCAGCGGCCTGTGGCCCTTGATTCTCTGTGGACACCGCTGTATTATTTCCTGCTTCGCTCCAGCACCCAGGACGGTGCGCAGTGCCTCGGACATTCAGAAACTGATGTGGAATGATGGGTGGATGGAGGGTGGGTGGATGGAGGGAGGGATACAGAGATGGTGGATGGAGGGAGGGACGGGTGGTGGTGGAGGAGTAGACGAAGGTGAAAGGGTGGAGGGGGTGGATGGTGGATGAAGGGTGGATGGAGGAATAAATGGAGGCAGGGATACAGAGATGATGGCCGGAGAGAGGGACAGATGGTGGCTGGGGGTGGATGGATAGTAGACAGAGGGGTGGATGAAGGATGAGAGGAGGGAGGGTGGACGGACTGATGATGGATAAATGGAGGGACGAATGGGTGCAGGAACGGTGGAGGAATGGATGGTTGATGGACAGTGGGCGGATGGACGACGGGTGGAAGAATAAACGCCTGAAACTCCCCTGACAGTGCAACTGTGCTTCGTCGCTCAGTCGTGTCCAACTCTGCGACCCCATGGACTGGAGCCCGCCAGGCACCTCTGTCCATGGGATTCTCCAGGCAAGAATAGTGGAGTGGATTGCCATACCCTCCTCCAGGGGACCTTCCCAACCCAGGGATCGAACCCAGGTCTACCCCATTGCAAGCAGGTTCTTTACCGTCTGAGCCATAAATTGGCACTCGGTAAATGTCAATTTTCATTCTTCTTTTCTTCTGAAACCTGTCGAAACAGCTATTATCTGCCCTAGACCCTCAAGGCTGTTTGGCTTAAGTTCCCGTCTTCTGCCTTTAATTGTGTGCTGAGCTCGGCTAGTGTCATGATTGCCCTGGGGGAGTTTAGATGAGGACGGGGAGAGGGAGAGAGGGGCGGGCACCCCGGGGTGAGGCAGGATGGTCCAGGGGTGGCGGGCTGGCCCTGAGGCTGCTGGGATGGTCCCGGGCGGGGCAGGACAGGAGACCACCCAGCAGGGCAGGTCCTGGCGGCAGGGGTCCCCGCAGCCCCGTGTCGCCCCGTCCTGCTGGGGAAGCCCGCATTTGCCCGGGCGCCGCCTCTCTGCACGGCCTCCCACAGGTGCCAAGGCCCCGAGGCCAGGCCTGAGCCCTGCCCCCCGGCTGCTGCTGGTTTGGCCATGGTGGGTGACGAGGGCTGGCTGGTAAACGGTGGGTGGGGGTAGGTGAGGGCTTGGGGGACATTTCTGCAGGGCCAGGGAGGAGGCCCCAGTCGGGGGCATCTCCTCCTCAGGCTAGGGCCAGGGGTGCTTGGTCAGTGGCCGGCAGGAGGTGGGCTTTGTCCTCGCCGAGGACCCCCCAGCAGCAGAGTCCAGAGCTGTGGGGGTTTGACCAGCCTTGGCTGGGCTGCCCTGGCTCTGGAATCAGGCCCAGGGCCCCAGGTCAAGGTGCTCAGACTCCCTACTGGCCCTTCTCTCACCCCCCGACCCTGTCCCCTTTGCTCCCGAGTCTTGGGGTCCGCCCCCAGCTGTAAGCCCCTCCCCAAGCCACACCTGCCCCACTTTGGACTCATGGACATGGAAACTTCGGCCACCTGACCCGCCACCTGGCCCAGCACGGCCACCCGATGCGTTGGGCTCCTCCCACCCCCATTCCCTTGGGAGGTCAGGTTTCCTGGGCTGAGCATCTCAACCAGCTCCAGCAACAGGGCCCCCGGGTAATACTGGCCCCGAGCCTCCCCACGGCACCTCCCATGGCTCTGGCGACAGGTGGTACCCGGAGCCTGAGACCTTCAAGCCTCAAGGGATGGCAGACCCCAGCCGGCCCTGCCTCCCGCACCGGGTGGCCCGGGCACTGCCTGCAGGTGGGCGATCTGAGCTGCAAAGAATCCTCACGCCACGGCCAACTGGCTCCTGGAGGAGCTCTCAGACAAGGCTCCCAGCTCACGCAACCTCTTTGCACCCTCCAGCTACCTGTCCACTCATCAACCAGCCATTCCAGCTCCCGACGGTCAAGGCAGGCCTTCCAGAGCCAGGCCTTCTCGGCTTCAATCCGCAGTGGCCACAGACAGCAAGCACCCAGCTTCCTCAACGTTCTACAGTGGTTGTAAGAGAAAAAGCAACTCCTGCCATCCCTTAGAGGGTCCAGCACTGTGACCGCTGAGGTTGGCAGGAGCCTGGAACCCAGGGGAACGGCTGGGAGGGAGAGGGCTGGGCAGGGGGTCTGAATGGCCACCTTGCAGGGAACAGGCTGTTTTGGGTCCCGCCACTCCGAGGCCTGCTGGTCATCAGTTCTCCATGGTGTGTTTTCTGGTGACATTGTAGATAAATGATGACACTTGAGAATGTGGCTTTCAGTTCAGTTCAGTTCCTCAGTCGTGTCCGACTCTTTGCAATCCCATGGACTGCAGCACACACATCATGAACCCCCAGCTTGTTCAAACTCAAGTCCATTGAGTCGGTGATGCCATCCAATCATCTCATCCTCTGCCCTCCCCTTCTCCTCCTGCCTTCAATCTTTTCCAGCATCAGGGTCTTTTCCAGGGAGTTGGTTCTTCGCATCAAGTGGCCAAAGTATTGGAGCTTCAGCTTCAGCATCAATCCTTCCAATGAATATTCAGGATTCATTTCCTTTAGGATTGACTGGTTGGATCTCCTTGCAGTCCAAGGGACTCTCAAGAGTCTTCTCCAACACAACAGTTCCAAAGCATCAATTCTTCAGCGCTCAGCTTCCTTTATGGTTCAGTTCTCACATCCATACACGATTACTGGGAAAGCCATAGCATTGACTAGATGGACCTTTGTTGCGAAAGTAATGTCTTTGCCTTTTAATACTCTGTCTAGGTTGGTCATAGCTTTTCTTCCAAGGAGCAAGTACCTTTTAATTTCATGGCTGCAGTCACCATCTGCAGTGATTTTGGAGCCCAAGAAAATAAAGTCTGTCACTGTTTCCATTGTTTCCCCATCTATTTGCCATGAAGTGATAGGACTGGATGCCATGATTAGTTTTTTGAATGTTGAGATTTAAGCCAGCTTTTTCACTCTCCTCTTTCATCAAGAGGCTCCTCAGTTCCTCTTCGCTTTCTGCCGTAAGGGTGGTGTCCTTATCTGAGGTTATTTATATTTCTCCTGGAAATCTTGATTCCAGCTTGTGCTTCATCCAGCCTGGCATTTCACATGATGTACTCTGCATATAAGTTAAATAATCAGGGTGACAACATACAGCCTTGTCGCACTCCTTTCCAAATTTGGAACCAGTCTGTTGTTCCATGTCAGGTTCTAACTGCTGCTCCCTGAGCTGCACATGGGTTTCTCAGGAGGCGCGTCAGGTGTCTGTGTTTCCGTCTCTTTCAGAACTTTCCACTGTTTGTCATGGTCCACACAGTCAAAGGCTTTAGCGTAGTTGATTAAGCAGAAGTAGATGTTTTTCTGGAACTCTCTTGCTTTTTCTATGATCCAATGGATGTTGGTAATTTGATATCTGGTTCCTCTGCCTTTTCTAAATCCAGCTTGAACATCTGGAAGTTATTGGTTCACACAGTGTTGAAGCCTGAAAAGAAAGTGTTAGTGTCTCAGTTCAGTCAGGTCCAACTCTTTGCGACCCCATGGACTGTAGCCCACCAGGGTCCTCTGTCCATGTGATTCTCCAGGCAAGGATACTGGAGTGGATTGCCATTTCCTTCTCCAGACGACCTTCCCAACCCAGGGATCGAACTCAGGTCTCCTGCAGTGCAGTTGAAACCTAGCTTGGAGAATTTTGAGCATTACTTTGCTCGCGTGTGAGATGAGTGCAATTGCACGGTAGTTGGAGCATTCTTTGGCATTGCCTTTCTTTGAGACTGGAATGAAAACTGACCTTTTCCAGTCCTGTGGCCACTGCTGAGTTTTCCAAATTTGCTGGCATATTGAGTGCAGCACTTTCACAGCATCGTCTTTCAAGATTTGAAGGAGCTCGGCTGGAATTCCATCACCTCCTGCGGGGAGAGCCACCACAAATGCCGACCCAGCTGAACTGGGTTTTTGTTTTTAGCTCAATTGTGAAAATCTGAAGTCAGGCTGTGGCTTCCAGGCTTGGGGACTCAGGGTCTGTCTGTGTAGGGAGCGTGCAGACCCGCCAGGGCCTGAGCCTCACCCTCCCTGCGGTAAGCCAGTGATCTGGGTGGGTCTGAGCCCACATGGACAGCACCATCCTGCAGCCATTCCCGCCACAGCTGCGGAGCACACCCCTCCTGACTCAGGCCCTAGGGGTGTCCCTCCTGCTCCCACTGCTTCCTCTCAGGGCCCTCTGCCCTGACCCTCCCCTTTGCTGGGCAACCACCCCTCCCCTGGAGCATGGAGCACCCCCCAGTCTCTTTCCACCAGTGGGCCTGGGAGACAGAGAGACAGACAGAGAGACAGGGGCCGGGTGTCATTTCAGTGATTTTGGAATAAGAACTAGTGCCACTTGCTAAAGAATGAACAGTTTTAAACTTTAGTGAGACTTTGGGACTTACGTCCCAGCCTTTTCTCTTTTCCTGAGGAGCGTCAGGAGAACCTACGTGAAAGCCCCAGGTGGCCAGGGAGCCGGCAGCTGAGTGACCCTCGGCCCGGTGCTCCTGCCCACTGCCTCGCCCTCCACACGGGGCTTCTCTGCAGAGCCCTGAGCTCAAGGCAGAGGGCGCTGGCTTCCCTCTCCTGGGCCCCATGAAGCCGGGGCTCGGAATGGACCGGCGCGTGGATAATGGCCTTGCAGCAGCAGGGCTTCCAGCAGCTGATGTGCAAACCCCAGTCTCCAGGGAGTCCTGGGGGCCCCGCTGGGGTGCGTGTGTGCACACGTGAGCGTGTGTCCCTCTGCCTGCGGGCGCTGCGTCTCTCTGAGCGCCCGCACCCCCTGCTGGCCTGTCCAGACATTACCGTCAGCAACATGTCCTCTGGGTGTAGTGACCCGCTTCAACCAGGACAGGCTTGTCTGGGAGTGACCCTCACCCACCCCTACCCCGCCCCCAACCCTAACCTCCCCTGGCTGCCCGCTTCATGCCAGCGCCCCAAACAGATCTGGAAGGCGATCCCTGGGGTCCCACCTGGTGGAGAAGGTTATGGTACAGTGAAGACACAGGAGCAGCCCGAATAGGCCGTGTCCATCAGGGGTGGTGCCTGGAATGAATGGAAACCCTGGTGCATCCAGGGCTATCACAGGGCAGCGGTGGGGGGACGTCCCTGCTGGTCCAGCGGTTAAGATTCTGCGTTCCCAGTGCACAGGACACAGCTTTGATCCTCCGTCCAGGAACTAAGATCCCACATTCCACATGGTGTGGCCAGAAAAAAAGGGGGGGGCTGGGGTCTCGGCACCTGGCAGGCTGTGCAGAGAAGTGTGGTTTGTCTGCTTCATCGGTATTCGCAGTGACCACGATCTGCGGGAACGTCGCCATGAAAGGAATTGGGCTGCCTTAGCGCCCAGACGGAGGGACCCTCTGTCCAGTGCAGGCGGCCTGCAACCGTGCTCCTCCTCCGAGCACTGCCCCCGCCTTTATGGGACCCCCTCCCCTCCAGCCGCTGACCCAAAGGTGCCCCTAGCCTGGGCAGCCGGCTGAGGAGGGGCCGGTGACCTTGATGGGCGTGGCAAAGCCGGGTCCTCCCCACCCCTGCTGGGGGCCTCCATGTGCAATGGGCCCTCCACCCTGGGTCTGCCCACACGTGCCACAACCACTTCCTTCCTGGTGCCTGGGCTCCTCTGGGGCACGCTCCCAGCCCAGGCAGGCTCCTCTGTGCTGTGTCCTCCGCCCAGCCCCCCAGGGGCCTCGCTCTGTCCCCAGGCTCAGTGACCACCTCTCACTAGGGACACTGCTTGGCCCTGCAGTCTGGGAATGCGGGTCCCTGGCCCCCAGGAAAATGCTCGGAAGAGGGCAATGCCCAGCCCCCACCCCCGAATCCAGGCCACCCCTGCCTGCTCATCCCCGGGGCCTCTCTCCCCAGATTTAGCCACCCATGCTGAGGCTTTCAGCAACACCACACAGCTGTCCCTCTGCCTGCAGTGGAGGTCCCTGCTCCTCCCGGGAGGAGGTCCAAAGTCCCGGCAGCAGGACCCGCCCCTCCTCCTTCCGGGCCTCAGCACGGGTCCAGGTTTAAGATTAGCAGCACCACCAGGGTCATGACAACAAGAGCCAGAGACGAAGGAGCTGATCCCGGCAGGACAGGCCGATTCCTGACTCGGGCCACAGGCGGCCTGCCAGGGCTCGCTCTGACCTTCCTCTCCGCCCGCCTGCGCGCCCGTGTGCTCTTGCCTGCCCCGAGCTCAGCTGTGCAGGTCCTGACCTGGGGGGTGACCAGCCCTCAGTCCTGAGCGGTCACCCTGCATGGCTGGTGAAACCCTTCCGACTTCCCCCGGGAAGCTCGGAGGCCCTCAGAGGACGCCTGGGCCCCAGCGCACTCCTTGCTGTGGACAGAGTTGCTTCCCCAGATTCACATGCTGAGGCCTGACGTCCTGTGGTTGCGTTTGGAGGTGGGGCTTCTGGGAGATATTAAGGTTAAACGAGGTCAGGGGTGGAGACCCGATCCCACAGTGTCAGCGTCCTTATAGGAGGAGGCCCCAGGGAGTCTGTCTCTCCCAGGGAGGACACACAAGACGGGGCGTCTGAGCCAGGAAAGGCCTCCCCAGGAGCCGGACTGGTCAGCACCTCGAGCTCAGATTTCCAGACCCCAAAAAACGACTGCTGTTTCAGCCTCCAGGCTACAGGTTTGCCACAGTGGCTGAGCAGGCCCAGCAGGCCCACCCCTGGGGTCCTTGGCGATCAGGAGCCGAGATCCACCAGCTGTCCAGTGGTTCCGAAGCCCCAGCAGCCAGGGAGGCCCGGGCAGCCCTTCAGCCCCACTGGCGTCCCTGCAGGGAGCTCCCCCCAGCTGCAGGGCTGGGGTCAGCTAGGAGCAGAGCAAAACATGGATCCCCACCACCCCCACCGTAGGCCCAGGAGACGGGCAGCCTCCAGGCCGGCGCTGACGGGCAGCATGCCAGCCCCCAGATGGTGCCCTGGGCCGACGAGGGGCCTTGAGCCTGCAGGCCTGCTGTCTCTCAGGTCAGCCGTTTCTGGGGTCTGGACTCGTTCCAGGGAACCCATCCCTTATCCTTAGCTGTGAAGTGAGTTTCGGGGTCAGAAACACCCCGTGGAGAATCTTCTGAATAAACATTCAGGCGGACGGGGTGGGTGAGTGAGAAACCCTCTGGGTGGGGAAGGCGGGTGGATGCCCCAGCCAGCACCTGCCCAGCAAGGACGCGTTTCCCTATGTCCCCAGCTGCAGGGTGGACCCTGCTGGTTCTTGGGCACTGAATGGTGCACCCAGCCCTGGCTGCAGCCAGCAGGGCTCCAGAGAGGGGAGGCCAAGCCTCCAGCCCGCCGGCTCTCCTCTCTGCCTCCTCTGCCCTGAGCTCCCCAGGAAGGGTGGGGAAGAGGCGGTTCATCCACAGAGAGGAGTATGTCATCCACCTTTGCGCCGGGCTCCAGGTCCCTCTGGGGAACATAAACAGGGGCAAACATCCTCTGGCACTCTGTGATCTGCACAGGTCCATCCGCAAAGCACCTCTCAGGCCACCTGGTCGCCAAGCCCCTGGTCACCTTCCCTCCAGGTTGACCATCAGCCAAACAGGTAGTGGTCCCCAGGCACTGGTGTGGATGGTCCTCTAGCCATTACTCCTTCATTTTTTGGGGCTCCAAAATCACTGCAGATGGTGACTGCAGCCATGAAATTAAAAGATGCTTGCTCCTTGGAAAAAAAGCTATTACCCACCTAGACAGCGTATTAAAAAGCAGAGACATTACTTTGCCAACAAAGGTCCATCTAGTCAAGTCTATGGTTTTTCCAGTGGTCATGTATGGATGTGAGAGTTGGACCCTAGAGAAAGCTGAGCGCCAAAGAATTGATGCTTTTGAACTGTGGTGTTGGAGAAGACTCTTTAGAGTCCCTTGGACTGCAAGGAGATCCAACCAGTCCATCCTAAAGGAGATCAGTCCTGGGTGTTCTTTGGAAGGACTGATGCTGAAGCTGAAACTCTAATACTTTGACCACCTGATGCAAAGAACTGACTCAATGGAAAAGACCCCGATGCTGGGAAAGATTGAAGGCGTGAGAAGGGGGCGACAGAGGATGAGATGGTTGGGTGGCATCACTGACGTGATGGACATGAGCTTGAGCTCCAGGAGTGGGTGAAGGACAGGGAAGCCTGGGGTGCTGCCGTTTGTGGGGTCGCAAAGAGTCTGACAGGACTGAGTCACTGAACTGAGCTGATTGGCTGTGCTCTGATCGCCTTGTGCCCTGATTGACTAGCGTCAAGAAGAAGCTTTGTGCATCGCCAACCTTCCGGCTGAAACTCATCTGGGGTCCTTGCGCTCGCAGTCAGCCGCTTTCGTCTGGTGGGGCCTGCTTCCTGCAGAAACACTTAGGAATGCATGTCGGGCCTTCGCCCGCGCCCGCGTCTTCCTGGCCGCGGGGCCCGCCCTCCTGCTGAGAGGGTTTGTAGCCGGAGGCGGCGCGCCCCTCGGCTCTGGGTCGTCGTCGTGGTCGTCATGCCGGAAACCCGGCTCTTGGGGAGCTTGTCCCCCGGGGCCTGTCAGGCCTGCTCGCCCAAGGCCCTTCCTCCTTCGTTATCCAGAGTGGTTTGCCTTCCCGCCTCCCCTGGACGCACAGGTCCAGCGCGGCCTCCCCAGCCCCGCCTCTCCAGACTCGGAGAGCCGGCAGCATCCGCCCGGTCACAGGCTCCGTGGCCTGTGGCTGAGAGCTGGCTCTGCCGGGTGTGCATTCAGGCCCTGAAGCCGCGAGACCCAGGGTTCCTTCGGGGTTCCAGGCAGCCTCACATCCCCGGGAGCCCCCAGGAATCCCCGGGGGCCACAGCCCACTGGCCGTCCTGCTTCCACGCTGACCCCACCCGGCGTCTTACCCCAGTGGCCGTCTGACGCGCGCCTTCCATGCCGCCCACAGCCTGCGGTGGTCTCTCCATTCACGGCCAGGAGCTCAGGCAGAGGCCTCGGCAGCTGGGGCTGCCCCGCAAGGCGTAGTTGGGGGTCGCACCTGGGCTGGGCGGGGCCGGAAGGTCCAAGAAGATCCCCCCTGCCTGTCACCTTGGTGTCCCCCACCTGGCCCCTTTCTCTCTCCAAGTGACCTCATCTCTCTCCGTGTGACCCCATCTCTCTCCACCTGGCCCCTTTCTTTCTCCGTGTGGCCCTGTCTCTCCGCATGGCCCTTCTCTCTCTGCGTGGCCCCGTCTCTCTCCGCGTGACCCCTTTCTCTCTCCGCATGGCCCCGTCTCTCTCTGCGAGAGCTGGTCTCTCTCCAGGCCTTGTCTTGCCTGAGCCACGTGGTTACCCGGCTCCTCGCTGCTGAGCAGTGCAAGCTGCAGCCCGGTCTCCATCCGAGGGGCGACCACGGGCCTCAGCACTTGGCGGGACCTGGGCCGAGTGCACCAGGAGCGGAGGAGAGCAAACCCAGGACTCCCAACACCCACAGGGGTGACATGAGTGCAGCCCTGCCGTTGCTGGAGTGTCACCAGTCAAACGTCCAGACCAGACACCACTGTGGAGCATCTGCCTCTGGGTCCATCTCAGCGTTAAGTCCTCAGCCAGCAGGGGACAGGAACACAGAACCCTCTAGCCTTCCAGGCAGGAGGGGCGGCTGGCAGAGGCTGTCCATCTCAGGACACCTGGGCTGCGGGCTGGGCCCCGGTGTATCTGGAGATGTGGGAGGCCCCCTCCTCCTGTGCCCGGAGCCCACATGCCCGCTGCGTCCAGATCTGGGTGCTGCCTGGGCCAGTCACCCACTGCCCATGATGCTCTGTGAACACAGGTCCCAGTGCGAGGCCCAGGAGAGAAACTTCTCTGGCTGCCCAGACACTGTACCCTCAGAGAAGCAGACTGGGCCCTCATCCCAGGGTGTGGCATGACTCCCGGGGACCACAGGGCCTGGCCCCTCACTCAGGCGCCCTCCTGTTGTGTGCGGGAGGGGCAGGGGCTGAGAGCACGTTCGCCTCTCCCCTCCTGCAAATGTCCTGGCGGAGGGCACTCAGGGGAGTTTGGCCAGACGAGCCCCCATAGCCCAGGCCCGTCATCACTTTCCAGACTCCGACCACCCACCCTGCATGACTGTCAGGGTCTCTGCCTCTCGTGGGAACAGAGGCAGGTCCCCCATGGGCTGTGTGGAGCCTGGCACCCGCGCCCACAGCTACCATGAGTTGTGGGGTCTGATCGCCCATAACTGACACCGTTGTTTCTTGTAGCTTCTTAATAGCTCATTATCCATCTCCCAACACCTCCCGTTCTCCACTTCCCACAGTTCTATTAATACACAAAACTACGATACTTAGTATTTAGGAAAAATGTTATTTTTAAGAATGGCCGACTTTTCCCTGGATACCCTGAACTCAGAATCAGTCAGAGGCTGTCACACCAGCTCACAGTGATGCTGGGCCTGGGAGGATACTCAGCTGGGAAGTGACATCATTCGTGTTCATGGCCCTCTCCTCCCTACCCTCAAGCCATGCCCCTCCTCCACCAGGCACGGGCACCGGCCATGACTCTGTTTCCTCCTGGTCCCGGTCCCTTGCCTGTCCCCGCCTCCACCGCCCGCTGGGGCCTGGCGACCTGAGCCTCCCAGCCCGTGCACGGTGGGCAGGTGTGGGTGCAGCTGCGCGGTTCAGGCTTGCAGCCCCCGCACCCCGCACCCTCCCTCCATCTCCTCCTCCCTCGCCCCTCCATCCCTTCCTGCCTTCATCTGTTCCACTGTTTGTCCAGCAAACACAGCCTCAGCTCCCGCCACACTGGATGTTGCGGGAGCTCTCGGTTCTCTGCAGAACTGAGGAGCAGTCCATTGACTCCAGCATCAGGACCACCACGGAGCAGATAGTACGCTCACCTCCTTCACGGGAAACTCCCCTCCAAAGCCCAGGGCCTGAGTGGGGTCCAGGGCCAATGGGGAGCCAGCCCACCTGCCTGGCCTCTGAGCAGAGCAGTGACAGAGTTCCGGGAACAGTGGGACAGAAGAGGGGGGAGCTGGACACTTGTCCCCAGAGGGAGGGAGAGACCACAGTAGGGGAGGAGGGGATGGAGGTCGGTCTCTCTGTGCCCACAGCAGGGTCAGCGGTGGCAGAGGTGTCAGGACGCCCTCCACTGTACGGGAGGAGCGAGGGGAGAGGAGGGAGCCCTGGGCGGGTTCCCCGATCGAATGTCCAAAAAAGGGACCCCCCCACCTGCGGCACCCGGGCCCTGGGTGAGTGCGCGGGCATCCAGGCAACCGCCATGGGCACCTCTGGGAGGGAGACGCCCCTGGAGGGTGTAGAGGTGGGGGACCTGTGCCCCCACCACTGGACTGGGGTCTGGGGGGGGCACCAGGCCCCCTCCCCACCAGGACAGCGTGGCCCCCAGTGCATTGGGGTCTGGCGGGGCACCAGGCTCCCTCCCCCGCCAGGACAGCGTGACCCTTGAAGACCCTCCTGATGACCCCACCAGGGCAGATGGCTGGGGCCAGGGTCTCCCTGAAGCCCCTCCCCTCCCAGGAGGGGAGCCCAGGGCTCCCCACCCCCTCCCTCAGGTCACTGCTGGAACCCCCGGCGCCCCTCCTCAGGCGCCCCCACCCTGCCCCCCTTGCCCTGCACACCAAGGGGGGGCCCGGCTTGTCTTTCCAAACTTCAGAGAGGAGTAGGGGGCAGGGCGGGGCTCAGGCAGGCCCCAGAATGGCTCCTCCTGGACCGTCGTCCTGGACCGTCGTCCTGGACGGTCCCATTTGGCACCTTCGGGCTGGCAGAGGCCCTTCGGGCTGCGCACAACAGGAGAGAGAGGGCATGGGCCACAGCGACTAAGGGTCTGTGGTGGGGCCAGGCCTCAACGTGGGCCAAGGTGACGCGGGGGATGAGCCATAGGGGCTGGCTCCAGGCAGAGCCCCAGGGCCGCAGGGGGCAGAGGCTGCTGGGTCACAGAAGGGAGGGCGGGAGGGGGCGGGCTGGGGGTTTGGATTCTCTAATGAGCCTTGGACAAGGAGAGGGGAGCTGGCTCCTGACCCCAGAGTGAGGAGGGGCCTTACCTGCTCGGGGGAACTGAGGACATGGGCAGGGGCTTTCCTGGGAGGCTGTCCCCTCCAAGCCCTGTGGACTTCAGGATGGAGGGCCCACCTGCTCCCCAGCCACCTCTGACCCTGCCTTTCCCAAACCCCAGTCCGAGCGGCCCCTCCTTCTTCCTCCAACCTCTGACCTGTCCCCCGTCTGAAGACCTTGGTCAGGCGCCCCACCCTCCTGGACACTTTGCCAGCCTCTCACGTGTTCAGAGCTGACTCAGGCACAGCCTGCCCCACGACCTTGCCCTGTGAACGCTGGCTGCCACCCAAGGCCACACCCTGGGCCTGGGCCAGTGGACCCTGCAGCCCGGTGAACGCAGGGCAGGCTCCTCCCTCACACCCGGGGCCCTCCGGCCGCAGGGCTCCCCAGCCTGGCCGAGTCCACCTCAACTCCCGGCTACCCCAGCCCTCACTGGTCCTGCTGCTCTAGAGCCTTCACCCCAGCAGCACCTCCAAATCTCCTGCGTCCGCTTCGCTCCGGGGCAGGGCTGTGTCCCGGGGGTGCGCCCCTGATCTCAGGAGGGTCCCCAGAGCTTGGTCTCCTTCCCCTGCCCACCTCAGGCTTTCGGTGGTGTCGCCGCCGCTGACGTCCACCCCAGCCTCTGCTGACCACCCTGACGTCACCTCCTGCCCAAGGCTCTGGGGGCGGAGCCTAGCTGCCTGGGGGCGGAGCCTAGCTACCTGGGGGCGGAGCCTAGCTGCAAGATCTGGGCGGCAGGAAGCTGATCACAGCGGTGGTGCTGTGCACCACGTCCCTGCCCAGAGCCAACGCTCCTCTACAGGAGTTCCTACAGAATGTGCGAGAGTGAGCTACGAGAGAGGCCGTCTCAGGACGTCCTCCCCTGTCTTCCTCTCTTCATTCAGCTCTCTCTTAGGGGCCACTCTTGACCTCTAATCCTGGACATCCCTGAGGTCTGCCCGTCCACCCCGCCAGGAGCCCCCAGACTGCCCAGTGATGGGTCGCTTCCCCCACGCAGCTGGAGCTGGCACTCAGAGGCGGGTCTCTGCAGCCCCTTCTGCGTCGTTCCCAGGGCCCCTCAGTGTGAGCAGCCAGCCCACCCTGGGTTGCCCTGCCCCCAGCCCCACACTGTCCCCTCACCCGCTGCAGCCACACCATCTCGGCCCCGGGAGCTCCAAGGGGCCCCCAGCCTGCGGCTCGGATGTGGTGGGGGTGGTGAGCAGCCCCACTGGCCTGAACCCAGCTCTCCTCCGCAGCCCAGCTCTGACCCCAACCGCCTTGGTCATCCTTGAACGTGGGGGCCCTGGGGGTCCTTGCCCGGCCCCTCACCCCCACCTACGGCGACCTGTCCTGAACGGCGCCTGCAAGGAGTAGGCGCTCCGGACAGGGCGCTGCAGGGCCACTGTGCTGAAGGTGGTCAGTGGCCACTCCGTGAGGTGTCCTAAGGCCGGAGCCCCACAAATGTCTCCCTTTGTTCAGCTGTGCCTTCCCTCACAGAGGCTGCAGGAACCCAGCGGAGTCCAAACCTGGGGAGCCGCTCTGGCCCATGGTTCGCGCAGCTCACAGTGAGGACTGTTTCTGGCCCTGGGGCCCAGGGAACTGCACGTTCACGCAGATACGGTTCTCAATGGTTGTTTGGGTGAACCTCGAATTTCATTCTCATGATACAAATGCTCCCTGCAAACTACACCCCCTCCCAAGCAACCGTGGTACACCTGAGGGGCAGCGGTGCCAGCTCCCCCCCACCCCTACCGCCTGGCAAACGTTAACACTGCCTCGGGTCAGATGCTCCCCAAAGGGCAGTTCCTGCCTACGTGCAGCTTCCCAGGCTGCCAGCAGCCGGGTCCGGCCCAGATGCCCTGGGCCTGGGACCAGGCACAAAGGCACAGCTGCTGAGCTCGGGGGACCCCCCCCCCGCCCCCCGCTCCATGGAAGACCCCACCCTCCCACCTGCTCTGTGTGGTCTCTGTCACCTAGGGTCTCCTCGATTGCTGAGGGAGGAGCCCTGCCCCTCCCCCACCCCAGGGGGACTCTGGGTCCCTGGGGAGGAGGGGGTGAGGAGGGCAGCCCCAGGGTCCCCTGAGTCCCTCCATGGGGCTGAGTAAGGGCGCTGAGTCAAGGGGAGCTGGGATGCAGGACGGGCTGACCTGGAGGCGGGGCTGCAGCGCCCGAAGGCTCTGGGCTGGTCTGGGGCGAACTGGGGAGGGGGCTTGAAAGGCCAGGATTGGGGAGAAGGGACCTGGGCTGCAGGTGCCCTGTCCAGGGGCACACGGGGCCCCCTGAAGGGGCACAGGTGGGAAGGCGGAGTTCCTGGGCTGCCCTACCCACCCAGGCCCCTGCCCACCTCGCCCCGGGGGTTTTCCCCAGGGACACTGAGTTGGGAGTGGGGTGCAGGGCCTTTTGGAAAAGTACTGGCCTGGAGGCTGCTGAGAAGTCAGTTCCTCAGGTTAATGGTTAATCTGCAGCTGAAGCGTAAAAACAACTTAACCCAAGCAGGGCAGCCACTGAGAGTGGTGGTGGGGGCGGTGTATGCGGGCCACGCTCACCCTTCTCCCTGCTCATAAACTCACGCCTCACTGCGGGGTGGGGGGCCGTGGCCAGGCCGCCCCTCTGCTCCTGAAGCCCTAGGGTCAAGCGGATGGATGTGAGGAGCCCCCACCCCCCCACCCCCACCCCAGACCCTCGGAGGCTCCTGCAGCCCAGCCCCTAGGAGAGGCTGGTGGAGTCCTTGTCCCCGGTGGAGGGACAGGCAGGTGGGAAGCCTGGAGGGAGCCTGGGCAGCAGGGAAGAGGGACGCAGTGGGTACAGCCACCAGCAGGAAGTGACTGCCTGCATCAGCGCTGGAAGTTGCACCACTGCACCATCACCAGCAGGAGGAGAAAAGATCCTCTCCCGCCTGGCAACAGCTTAGCCAATGAGAAGCCCCAGCCTCCTCCAATGGACTACTTGTGTTAAGGCCCCGCCCACCTCCCCATCTCCCTATAAAAAGACGGTCCTCTCCCTGGCTCCCGACTTGCCCCCAGTTGACCAAGCTCACCTTGCTCTTGTGGCCGGTGTGGCATGACTATTTATTGTTTTAGTTTAGCATAAGGAAAACTCTCCAACAGCAAAGAGACATGAAAAATGTTAATTCAGCCAGGACTCAGACACACAAATGGACCCTGCGAGATACCAACTCCTGATTCAGTTGGCAAAGGTTAAAATGATGCCTAGCACCTCAAGGCAAGGGAGACCCACACTGCTGTGCGGAGGTCTTTCCAGAAAGCAAGTTTCGTACCCTTCAACCTGACAAGTCACTTCTAGAAAAATCTGTCCCAGGATTTCAAGATGGGGGAGGTGGTTTTGAACAAAGATGCTTACTGCTGCAAGATTAACAATAACTAAAAGCTGGAGCAACAGAACTGCCCAACAGTAGAAAAAGGGGTTCTAAACACTCTAATATGTCCGTACATGGGGGCTTCTGGGCAGTGTGAGTTTTGCAGTGTGGGAAAAGAGTATGCTAACTGGAAAATACAAAATGGTGATCACTGTAAGCATGTGTGCTGTGTGCTCGGTCGCTCAGTCATGTCTGATTCTCTGCGACCCCACGAACTGTAGCCCCCCAGGCTCCTGTGTAAATGGGGTTTCTCCAGGCAAGAATACTGGAGTGGGTTGCCATTTCCTCCTCCAGGGGATCTCCCCAACCCAGGGATTGAACCCAGGTCTCCCAGATTGTGGGCAGATTCTTTACTGTCTGAGCCTGATTGTACGTATAATATACTTATCATGTGTGTATATGCACATATGTGTACACGCATGCACATCAGAAGAAAAGTGCTAAGTTAGCTTTTGAAAACCGTCTATGGATGGTGAAATCATGAATGCTTTTTACCCATGTCTTGAAATTGTCCTGCATTTTCCAAATTACATTGCACATTTCCGCTACAGTAATCACGTTATAAAAATAAAAATGTGCTCATATTACTATCGACCTGACAAGACTTCTTTAGAGCATTCAGCTAATGCCTCGTCTGCTTTTTCCAACCACACAAAGTAGGTCGGAGGGCTCAGGGGGTGGACCTGGCCCCCCGGAGACTTCCCACCCCACCCCACCCCACCCCCGCCACCACTGCTCCCCGCTGGGCCGTGAGGGCAGCTGTTACCACAACAAAGGCAGAATCGCACTGCATCCTCCCTGCTTATCTGGGGTTATTTCCTCAAAGACCCAGGTTGGTAACAATCAGTTCTCTAGATAAGCCGGCAGTAAACAAATAGGCGCAGCGGGAGTGGGGCTCCAGGGGACTCTGGCCTCTGGCCGGCGGGGCCGGGGAGAGGGGAGAGCGCAGAGCCAGCATCCCCGAGCTCCTCTGGACCCGGGGCGGGGCGGGGCGGGGCCGGGGATGCGCCCGCGAGTCCCGCTCGGGAGCAGGGCGTGGGGCGGGGCCCTTCCGGCGGGGGCGGGGGAGCGTGCCGGCTGTCACCGGTCACCAGACGCAGGACCGTTCTCTGTCCCTCCCTCTCCTGCGGTGACCCGGCTCCATTTTCCGAGAGGAGACTAAGGCAGAACAAACACGGACACAGAGGGAGAGGGTCTCAGGTGGGGGGTGGGGGGCGGCGGGGGAGGCTGGCGCGAACCCAGTGAGCTCTGCTGGGGGCTCAAGACTCCAGCCCGGGGCTGGGGTGAAGTGGGGGACGGCATGGAGAAGCATCAAAGGTCCCTGGGCCCTGAGACCGCGACTCAGTAACTCGGGCCCTGTGACCAGCCGTTCCAGAGCACCCCGCCCCAGGAGGCAAAGGTGGCCGTCTGGAACACCAGCAGGCCGTGGGGCCCCACCCGCCTCTGGTCCCGGAGGCAGGCGCAGCCGGGGTGGCCGGGGGACAGGATTCACGCGTGCTCGGGTCTGTCCTGGCCCTGCTGTCCGGGCCTAGGGCCACCATCCCCAACGGCCCAGGAAAGCGGCACCGCTCGGCTCATTTTCTGAGGGTTTGAAGTCTGGGGCAACCTCTTAACAGGAATCTGAGGAAAATATGAAGCTGGCTGCCAGCCCTACTGAGATAAAATCTGATAGAAAAAACAAAATTAATCAAGGATGGAATCCACTTATAAATGCTTCAATAAGCCATCTGGTCCTTTCAACTGTATTTTTAAAAAGTGAAAGGCAAAGATAAAGCCTTTGACTATGTGGATCACAACAAACTGTGGAAAATTCTTAAACAGATGGGAATACCAGACCACCTTATCTGTCTCCTGAGAAACCTGTATGCAGGACAAGAAACAACAGTTAGAACCACACATGGAACAGCTGGACTGGTTCAAAATTGGGAAAGGAGTACGTCAAGGTTGTATATTGCCACCCTGCTTATTTAACTTATATGCAGAGTGCATTATGCAAAATGCCAGGCTGGATGAAGCACAAGCTGGAATCAAGATTGCTGCAAGAAATACTAGCAACCTCAGATATGCAGATAATAGCACTCTAATGGAAGAAAGTGAAGAGGAACTAAAGAACTTATTGATGAAAGTGAAAGAGGACAGTGGAAAAGCTGGCTTAAAACTCAACATTCAGAAAATGAAGATCATGGCATCTGGTCCCATCATTTCATGGCAAATAGAAAGGGAAAAAGTAGAAGCAATAACAAATTTAATTTTCTTGGGCTCCAAAATTACTGCAGATGGTGACTGCAGCCATGAAATTAAAAGACGCTTGCTCCTTGGAAGGAAAGCATGACAAACCTAGACAGCGTGTTAAAAAGCAGAGGCATCACTTTGCCGACAAAGGTCCGTCTAGTCAGAGCTATGGTTTTTCCAGTGGTCATGTATGGATGTGAGAGTTGGACCATAAAGAAAGCTGAGCACTGAAGAATTGATGCTTTTGAACTGTGGTGTTGGAGAAGACTCTTGAGAGTCCCTTGGGCAGCAAGGAGATCAAATCAGTTAATCCTAAAGGAAATCAACCCTGAATATTCACTGGAAGGTCTGATGCTGAAGCTCCCATACTTGGGCCACCTGATGTGAAGAGCCAACTCATTAGAAAAGACCCTGCTGCTGGGAAGGCTTGAAGGCAGGAGAAGAAGGGGACAACAGAGAATTGTGTTGTTATGTGTATTAGCAATATACAATGAGAAGATAAACATTAAGAACAATATTATTCATAAGAGCGTCCAAAAAAGTCAGATGCAAGAAGAAATGTGACGGAAGACCTCCATGAACTACACACACACACACACACACACTAAAACGGGGACTTCCCTGGTGGCCCAGTGGTTAGGAGTCTGCACTTTCACTGCTGAGGGTGCAGTTTAAGCCCTGGTAAGGGAACTAAAGACCCTGTAAGCCACGAGGTGTAGCTGAAAAATAAAAAAAATTTTTAATCTATGAAACAGTATTGAGAGAAAAAAGACCTACACTCATGGAGGGTGAGCTACACTCATGGTTTGAAAACCCTATATTGTTAAGATCCCATTTAAACCGCGCTATAGATTGAATGCACTTGAATCACAATTCCAGCAGCTTTTCTGTGGAGACTTAAAAGCTTGCTCCACAACGTATGTGTCCTTAAAGAACACGGTCGGGAGGCATGAGACCTGTGATAAAGCTTCAGAGATGAAGGCTGTGAGTCCTGGAGAAGACGGTGGACAAAAAGACTGACGGACGCCTGTGGCAAAGCCGGCTCTGCAGGAGGCAGGACAGGGAGGCGCTGTGAGCAACGGAGCCCGGCCACCCCCTCCCCCAGGAAGGACTCCTGGCCCGCTGAAGGCTGCCTTAGGCAACATGGGGCAACTCCGCGAGGATTGTTGACTTAACTTGAACGCTCCCGGACTAAACATGAGGATGTCTTCACGAACTTGAGGGGGAAAAGGTCCTTTAAAGGCAGGCATGTGGGGCAGCACTGTAGGGAGGGCTTCTCATCCCCGGCACCCGGAGTGCGAGGGAAGAGGCTCGTGGGGCCCCGAGACCCAGAGAGCAGGGCCGCGTCCTGGAGGTCAGAGGGAGGGCCAGCATCCCAGATGGAAGGACACCCGAGTGGGCTTCATGGGAGGACAGCGGTGTCGCAGGTTAAAGCCAGCACGCGCTTTGGGCCAGCAGGGTCCCCGTGGCCACAGGGCACAAAGGCCAGTGGTGACTGTGTGTGTGGAGCATTCCCAGCCGGCTGGGAGGTAACTGGCTCGGTCCCCTTGAATGCGGTCCGGCAGCATCTTCTGCGGCTGGGCCCTGTGCCGCCCAGGAGGCGCCGTCCGCCTGCGGGTACCTCCCTGAGGGCACCAGGAGGTGGACAGGGGCTTCGGGGCTGTCCTGCAGCGGGAAGACGGATGGGTGGACAGACCAGGCCCTTCCTGCTGGGAGATGGCTGGGCTGGGAGATCCCGGGGGCCTCACTGATCCCGGGAGCAGACCCAGCTGTGCCGTCAGAACAGCAGGGGGATAGACAGACGGACGGTGCTGGGGAGGGGCAGGGCCTCTGGGAGTGGGGATGCTCTGTCTCTCTCTTTTTAAATAATGCATTTATTTATTACTGGCTGCTCTGGGTCTCCGTGGCTGGCCATGGGCCTCGCTCTGGTGGTGGCGCTTTCTCCTGGCGGCATCTCCTGCTGAGGAGCGCGGAGTCTGAGGTGCGGGGGCTTCGGTAGCTGCGGCTCCTGCTTGCTCCAGGGAAGCCCCACGTTCTCACTCTTCATCTGGGTGGTGGCTCCATGGATGTGCCCGCTTTATGAAGAGTCACCAACGTGTCAGTCAATAACAAAAGACACGTGTTCACATACACACCACAGCGGTAGTTATGAGGACAGACTGCAAACGGTGGAGATGGGCCGCATCAGGGGACGCTTCTGCAGCAGTGGGCACAGCAGACAGGGCACGTGGGACGTTCCCTGTCAGTGTTTGAAAGGAACATTTCACAAAGCGTAAACAGTAAAACAAATCTAATTTTAAGCTTAAAAACGTTTCATTAGTTTAATGAAAGGAACACTCTCAAGACATAATGTTAAGTAAAAATCACGCACGTTTTCACGTCATGGGTGAGTCTGTGTCACTCACGCTTAGAAAACTGTGTAGAATAAGGAGAAAGCTCCTGGGGTGAAGTCTCTGACTTTCCTTATCGAGCACATGTTTGTTTTGTGATAAAAGTCGTTGGAGCGAACGTGAGTGAAGAGCCGGGAGAGGCGAGTGGATACAGGACGGAGGACGCGAGCCGGGAGCCGAAGGACTGAGCCCCGAGTCCTGATCCCGGGGGGTGCTGCCAGGGGGGCATGGGCCGGGGCCGGCGCCTGCTTCAGGGGGTGGGCCGGCTCCGGGGGGAGCAGGAGGCGCCTCGGCTGGAGGGGGGCGAGGTGAGCGGGACCAGAGGCCTTTGGCCCTCGAGTCTTGGGAGCTGGTGGAGGTTCCATGCCTGGAGCTTGGGAGGCCTGCACCCCACCTCCTGCCAGCAGCTCTGACCCTGTCCCTATGTCTGCATTTCTGTCTCCCTCTCTGCCTCTGGGTCTCTGTCTGTCTCTCGCACCGTCTCTGTCTGTCTCTCTCTCTCCCCCCGTCTCTCTGTCTCTGTCTCTGTCTCTCTGTCTCTGTCTCTCTGTCTCTCTTTATGTCTCTCTCTGTGTCTCTGTCTGTCTCTGTCTGTCCCTCCATCTCTGTCTCTCTGTCTCTGTCTCTCTGCCTCTGTCTCCCTCCATCTCTCTTTCTCTCTCTCTCTCTGTCTCTGTCTCTCTGTGTCTCTCTGTCTCTCTGTGTCTCTCTGTCTCTCTCTCACTATCTCTCTCTCTGTCTCCCCTGCCGGCCCAGCCCTGCAGTCTGCGTCCGTCCAGGAACCAGATGTCCCTGGGAGCGTATCTGGTCTCTTTCTTCGGGCCTCCACGCTCCTCAGACTTGCCTCCCCCATCCTGGGGGTAAAGGTCAGGGTCCTGACCGCCCCCTCCATGATCCCCACCCGGCTTCCCTGGATGAGCTATTCCGGGAATGTCAGCGTGATCCGTGGAGTGGCGTGGGGGTGGGCAGCAGGGCTGGTCCGGGGCTGGCTTAGATGGAGCCCCGTGGGGCCTCCTCTTGTGGCCCCAGCTGGGAGGCCAGGTGGGGCCACCTTCCCGTGACCCCCTTGGTCACCCGAGAGGGTCGCCCGGCTCTCTGGACGCGCAGACGTCCCCTGAGCCTCCTGGCCGGACCGCTGCGCTCAGTGGGTGGGAACCCTGCTTCCCGCCCTGACCCAGTGCCCAGCTCAGGCTCCTAGTGAAGGGACAGAAGCCCCACCTCCTGGCGGATGGGCACGGGAGACGGCAGGGCGATGGCTCTGAGCCCCCGGGGGGGACCCCACAGGGACAAGGGCCCCGCCTGGAGGCCCCCCAGCTGAAGCCGCACTCCCTGAGGAGCGGCGCAGAGCCCAGAGGGGCCGGGCAGCATCTACCATCTGGCCGTCGGGGGTCTCTGCCCCTGGAGCGTCCCGTGTGCGTACCATGAGGGGAGGTGTGGTGGGCAGGCTCCTGCATCCTGCAGAGCCAGGTAGCATCTTACTGTCGGGTGTCTCTGCCCCCCTCCGTGTTCGGTGTGGGCAGGGGGCGGTGGGGGCCAGGCTCACCTGAGCCGTGGGTCCCGTTTGCACAGGGGCGGAGCTGACGGCCGCCTGGCTGGTGGAGGGTCCAGGCGCCTCTGCAGATAAGGCATTAACAGTCTGGCAGCCTCGCCCTTGGGATCTGCTGACGCTTCCTTTCGGCCCAGGTGCTGGGGTGAGGTGCCAAAGGTTTCCTATAAAGCCCCAGGGCTCTGGCCGGTGGCCACTCGCTGAGCTCGCAGACCCGCCCGGACCACCATGGTGAGGCTGGCGCTGCCCAACCCTGGCCTGGAGGCCCGGATCCCATCGCTGGGCGAGCTGGAGCGCATCGAGCGGGAGGAGAGCAGCTCGCGGCCCAAGTGGGACAACAAGGCGCAGTACATGCTGACCTGCGTGGGCTTCTGCGTGGGCCTGGGCAACGTGTGGCGCTTCCCCTACCTGTGCCAGAGCCACGGCGGAGGTAGGCGGGTGGCAGGCGGGCAGGATGACCCCCGCGGCCGCGGCCCACCCGGGGCTGGGGCCCCGCCCAGAGCACGGGCCGGCAGGGACACCCTCCGTGGCCTCCTGGGGCACCGGTGCCCAGCCCCGTGCATCCCGGGTCATGTGGGGTGAGGCGGACCAGGCCCTCCAGGACCCAGGAGCCCTGCCTTGACCCCAGACCTGCTCTGACCCGGGACGCTCTGGACCTGGGTCCCCACAGCCCCATCCCTCCACCTGCCCTCCGGGTGTGTGGGGGCTGCAGGGACAGAGGTCACCCCATGGTCCCCTCTGGCCCCGCACCAGCCAGGGGAGCTGGATGCAGGGAGGAGGCCTGGGGATGCTCCTGGCTCTGGGGGCTCTTGACCCCTTCCTTGGGCGGCACAAGTCAGTTCTCATGTGGAGAAACTGCGGGCTCCCTGTGGCTCTGTGACGTGCTTGTCCTCCGGAGGAGCAGGTGGAAGGGGCTGTCCTGAGTCCCCCCGGCAACCCCCCTGAATCGCCAAGGGCTCAGCTGCCTGGCAGGGAGGGTGTGTTGTTGGAACCTCTGGGCCAGCTGGCGCTTCCTGGGCTGAGGCTGCCACCTCTGGGGCTGGGGCCCATGCAGCCCAGGAGGTCGGGGCCGCAGCCTGAGTCGCAGCCTGTGTCCAGGGGCCTTCAGGGAGGCCGCTGCCCCTCCCTCCGCAACTTGCTGTCACATCTCCTCGGGGGCCGTCCTGGTGGAGGGTCCCCGACTCGGGCACCAGGAGGAGGGCCTGGCTGCTCCCCTGCTCGTGGGACTTGG
Organism: Bubalus bubalis; assembly: GCF_019923935.1. Classification (NCBI taxonomy): domain Eukaryota; kingdom Metazoa; phylum Chordata; class Mammalia; order Artiodactyla; family Bovidae; genus Bubalus; species Bubalus bubalis. Next base: position 71,042,186 of record NC_059175.1, on the reverse strand, counting down.
TGGCTGCTCCGGGCTGACCCTGCTGGTGGGTGAAGGCCCGTCGCTGGCCCCTGAGAAGAGGGGGCTGGACCCCAGAGCTGGGGAGGGACTCCCAGGGGGAACATGCTAGAAGCAGATTAGGGGTCTTCCCAGAGGTTGACCGGAGCATACACCATGAGATCAGACCCCCAGGAGGCCAGATGTACCCTGACTGGGAGCCTGGGGGGGGGGCCTGGGAGGATGCTGCTGGCTGAACACTGCCCCCCAGCTTGGGGGAGGGGGACGCCGCAGCCCTTAGGTGGGTCAGGACCCCGCCCCTGGTACCCCCATCCCTCAGGAGGCCTGTCCACTGTCCTCTGAGCCAGCTCGTGGGCTGGGAGCCCAGTGGCCCGCCCTCCACGCCCAGGAGACCATCCCTGAGACCAAGGCGGGTGTGGCTGCTGACTCGTCAGGGTGACGCTCCCATTCCCGAGGCCCTAGCCGTGGGGAGGGGAGCAGCTGTGTGGCTTGAGGAGCCAGCCTTTGAGGGTCTTAGGGGGCCTCCCACCCCTGCCCATCTGTTCTGGTTTGGCAAAAGCTTAGTTAGTTTCCAATTATTTCCAGGAGTTTTGGGTAATTCAAAAAAGTAAATGATCTTTTGCTTTATTTTTAACTTCATATTATGGGGAAAAAAAAAAGTCTATACAAAAAAGCAGAGAGAGCCACGATGAAGACCCACGATTTAGGCTCGACCGTCAGCGGCATTGTGGTGTTTGCTGTGAGTGTGGCCGTGAGCAGCTGTGTGCACGTTGCGTGACCCTGATCATGGGGTCATCATGGTCCCCCGAGCGAGCGGGAGCCTGGCGAGCAGGCGCTATGCCCCGCTGCCCGCAGGCTGGCCGCCCTCCCGTGCTCCCCCGGCGTCTGTGCTTCCCCGGCGTCTGCGTTCCCCCGGGGTCTGCACCGGGCAGGCGGCCGGGCCTGTGAGGCTGAAGGAGCTGGCCCCTAAAGGCAGGTTTGCTCCCGGAGGGGAGGCGGAGGCGGACGCGGACGGGCCTGGGGGCAGGACGGAGCGTAGGTCTCAGCTCACTTGGGTTTGAGGAGGACCGGCTGCTGCCTCCCTGGGCTCAGGGAGGTGGGGCCCTCCCCTGGCTCTCGCACCCGGCCCCCCGTGGACCAGGGATGTCCTTCTCGTCCTCTGGGCCCCTCGCTGGGCCCGCCCCCAGGCCTGCACGCGCCTTTCTTCCTGTGTCCCTGGGTGAGCGCCCCGTCGGGCCACTGTGCCAGGGTCTGCACACTTGCTTGTAAGTCCGGTCAGCAGGCAGTGTGCACGCTGCGGTCCGCCGCTCTGAGGACGAGGCTGGGGTCTGCAGGCCAGCTGCTGGCTCAGCTCTCCGACCCCGAGAGCCAGGAGGGGTGCCCACCTGGGGGAGCCTCCACTCCCCACCCGGCTCTGTCCTCCCCAGCATGGCACCCCCACCCTGCCCTCCCGAGCCCTAGGAGGGGCGCCCACCTGGGGGCGCCTCCACTCCCCGCCCGGCTCTGTCCTCCCGAGCACGGCACCCCTCTGACCATCCAGCGAGTGCTCAGGGGCACACGGGCTGGGCGCTGCCCCGGGGACCCTGCTGAGCAGGGCCCTCGGAAGCTTGGGGCCCAGGGGTCATGACTGTAGACGCTGGGCCAGCCTCAGGCCTCCTCCCCACCCCCAGGCCCTCTGGGCAGCGCCACGGGCTCTGGAGTCCCCTGGTGCGGGGGATCCTGGTGCCTGTCACCTGGAGGCCAGCTGAGCCCCCACAGACCTGCAAGGACCGGGTCCCGGCCGCCAGCAGGGAGGACCAGGGGAGGCAGGACCTGCCACTCAGCTTTGCCCCCCGCCTCCCAGGGCCGGCTCCACAGCCTAGCAGCCCGAGTCCTGACTGACGGCAGTGGGGCGGGGGTGCCAGGGAGGCCACGGGCGAGGGCAGATGGCGGTCCTCCCCTGTGCTTTGGGGAAGTGGAAGAGGGGTCCGCGGCCCTCCAGGGTATCTGGGGAAGCGGGCAGTGTCCCGGGGAGCCCGGCCATGGGAGCAAGAAGGCCCCCTCAGCTCCTGTCCGCTGTGGGGCAGGGGGAGGGGCGGGCAGCAGCCTCTGTTTCCACTGGGCTTCCCTCCTGGAAGCCGCTGAGGGTCTGTGGTCACAAAAGCCTTGGAGACCCCGAGGCGGAATGGTGCCCCACCTGACCCTGCGCCCCGGGGGGCTCTCGAGGCCCTCGCCCCCCTCCCCTCCCCTGCCTCGCTTCCCGAGTTCCTGGAACTCCTGCCCCCGCGTCTCTCTGCACACACGTCCTTCCTGGAGCTGATGGTCTCCACTCTCGTCTCCCGGGACCTTTGGAACCCGCTGGCCGCCGGGCACTCTGTGGCTTTCCTGCCTCCTAAGACCTGCAGCCCGCCCCGCCCCTCTGTTTGACACCCCCATTCCCGCCCCTGCAGCAGAGGGGTCAGTTCACAAATGGAAGACCCAACCCCCAAAGGGAGCCAAGAGCCGCCCATCCCTGGGGAGGGGAGGGGCCTCCGGTTGGTGCTGCCAGGGCTGGGGGTGCCCACCAGGCGGGCCTCACGACGTGGGCACATGAAGGGCTCGCTGGGCCCAGCCCACCTTTGGGGGCTGTGGTGGACGTGCCCTGGCCCCACCCTCCCCGCCTCTGTAGAAGCTGAGCCTCCAGTCCTGGAGGAGCTTGTGGGGGTGGCTGGGGGGCTGGTGTAGGTGCGGGGACCACGGGGAGCAGAGGAGGCTTCCTGGAGGAGGGGCTGTCTGAGTGGGGTTTTCAAGGATGCATAGGAGTTTCCCAATGGTGGTGAAGGAGCAGGGAGTCCAGGGGGGAAAGTGGCATCATGAGAGGAAGGGACAGGATGGGGAACTTGTTTTCTTCTTGGTGGTTTTGCCCAACAGGTTTTCAAATCCAGCTCCTGAGAACCTCAGAGAGGCAAACCTTACTTCACCTTTACCTCCACGGACAGAGGGACGGGCGCTGAGCCCGCAGCTGGCCGAGCCCCAGACCCCAGGCTGCTGGCTCCCCTCCATCGAGGGGTCTGGCCTGGGGGGGCCCATTCCTGGTGCCTTTCCTTGCGTCCCAGCCCACACCCTCGTCTGCTGACCCTCGGCACACTGCCCCCCGCCCCACACAGCACCAGCCCTGGAAGAAGCTTGTGCCTGGAGCCCCAGGTGGGCGGCCAGGCATGCGGCCAGTGGCCCTGCAGCTTCCTGGCGTGGGGACTGAGGCCAGTCCACGGGTGGGAGAAAGCGCCGCTGGCCCTGGGGCCCAGAGGCAGACGGAGGAGGAGGAGAAAAGGCCAAGGGATTAGCCCAGGAGCCAAGAGGGGAGCCGGGTGCAGAGACTGGGAGCCCCCTGCCCATGTGCTCCAGGTTCCCCTCAACACACACACACACACACTCAGGCATAAGAGTACACATGGACACACTCAAACACACCTACACACACACTCACTTTTACCTGTGCACACCCATGCACACCCATACATACACAAGGACACACATGCACACTCATACACGCATGTCACGCTTACACCAAGTGTCTGGATACATGTGGAGGCACCCACATGCTCACATATATGCACTCAGTCACATACACATGGATACACACACACACGTGTGGATAGACACATGCACGTACACATTGATTCACACACATGTACACACATGTATACACAGTGCCACGCCAGTGGGGACCTCAAGCTCAGGTCTGACACTCACACTGCCCAGGAGGCCATGGTGGGAAGGCTGCGGCCTGGCTGGCATCTGGGAGAGAAGCAGGCACAAGTGAAGGATCTAAGCCCTTTGAGGGGGAGCAGAGAACGTGTGTGTCGGGAGGTGGAGGCGGGGCGGAGAGGATGAGGGGAGGTGAGCAGAGGAGGGCAGGGAGACGGGGCTGCACAAACTGGGGTGAGGGGGGTATCTCACTCCTCGGCAGCCCGCACCAGACCCCGGGACAGAGGGGGGGACCTCAGCCCATGGCAGGCCACGCGGGACCCTGGGACGGAGGCAGGGACCTCACTCCTTGGCAGGCTGCGCCGGACCCCAGGACAGAGGGGGGACCTCAACCCACGGCAGGCTGCGCTGGACCCCAGGACAGAGCAGGGACCTCAGGGCGGGCGTCCCAGGCCACTGCTGGCGGTCCCGGTAACCAGGGAGCCCGACCACGAGGCCCCCTCAGACTGGACCTGAACACACTCTTAAGCCCTGAAGCAAGTGTTTCCAATCCTTATCGGCCAGTTTCAGCTCCCGAGCTGCCTGCCGACTACAGCCTGCGACCTTTGGTAACCGCGGCCGTGCTAATATCAGCAGGACTGCACTCGGCTCAGCACGGGGCCAGGCCGGGTGCACTGGACGGGCTGCCTCCCCCTGGTTCCCCCAGAGCCCAGGTCAGGGGGAGGAGCCCGGGCAGCTGGTAAAACCACGGACTGGGGCCGAGGATGGAGCAGCAGGAGGGGGCTCACCCCTTCAGGGGTCTGGGATGGTGGGCCCACGAGCACCATGAAGGCAGGTGTTCACGGGCCCCCTGCTTGGGGCCAGGCCAGGCCCTGGGACCCATCAGCGAGGGCGGACACAGACCCCAGGTCCAACTGCTCCCTGGCCCAGAGCGGGGTCCCCAGAGCTCAGATGCAGACCCCTTTCTGCGCGGGGTCTGGGCCGGCTTCTGAGCTCCTGGCCTTTATGCCTTCCCCACCTTCCACTGCGGATGCTGTGGGTCCACACCCCCAGGGAGCCTACCCTGGCGCGTGCCCCTCCCTGGACTCCTCCCACAGGCGAACGCCATCCTAGCGCTCCAGGGACTGGGGGGCAGGCAGCGTCCTGTGGGGACCGCGGATGAGCCGGCCACCTCGAGGAGAAGGCACAAGCTCCCCTGCAAATGACCGTCAAGGGCGTGGTCAAGGGCGAGGTCCTTAGTCACGTGACTGCCCTGACCACGCCCCTCCGGCCCCCGCAGGAGCGTTCATGATTCCGTTCCTCATCCTGCTGGTCCTGGAGGGGATCCCGCTGCTGCACCTGGAGTTCGCCATCGGGCAGCGGCTGCGCAAGGGCAGCGTGGGCGTCTGGAGCGCCATCCACCCAGCCCTCAAGGGCGTAGGTGCGTCCATGCCCAGGCTCAGCCTGGGGTCCGGGCTGGCAGCACACACTGCCCCCTCTTCCCTCTACCTTTCAGGGAGGAGATGGCCCCGGGCTCCACGGCTCCCACCCTGAGGCTGTTGCCACCCCTTCCTTAGACTCTGTTGGGGGGGGGTGTGGGCTGGAGAGGCTGTCCTGGGTCCCCAGGGAACACAAGGCCCAGTGGGGGCAGATACAGGGGGAGAGCAGAGCCCCCCACTTCCTGCCCAGAGCAGGGACTAGGAGGGACGCTGACGGCAGGGGCGCCTTCCTGAGGTCAGGGACCCTTTTGTTCACCCACACTCAGTGGGCCAAGAGGGCCCCCCAGAGATTGCCTTTACTCCAGCACTCACCCTTCATTCCACAGTGACCCCCTTCCAGTGACCAGCACCCCCATCCCAGCAGTGATCCCCTACCCCAGCAGTGACTGCCCACCCTAGTCGTTATCCCCACCCTGGCACCCCCATACTCCAGCAGTGCCCCATCCCAGCCATGACCCCCTCCACAGTAGTGACCCCCACTCCAGCAGTGACCCCCCATCCTAGAAGTGACCCCCGCCTCCAGAAGTGACCCTCCACCCCAGCAGTGACCCCCCGACCCGAGCACTACCTCCACTCCAGCAGGGACCTCCCATCCTAGCAGTGAACCCCACCCCAGCAGTGACCCCCCACCCGAGCACTGACGTCCCCTCTCCCCCAGGCATCGCGTCCATGTTCGTGTCCTTCATGGTGGGCCTCTATTACAACACCATCATCGCCTGGGTCATGTGGTACTTCTTCAACTCCTTCCAGGAGCCCCTGCCCTGGAGCCAGTGTCCGCTCAATGCCAACCAGACAGGTGAGCCCTGGGTGGGCTGGTGGGGGCGGAGCTGGCCCGTGAGCAGCGCCTCCTGAATCTCTAACATCCACATGGTTGTCACCCAAGTTTAGCAAAAACGCGAGCACAGAAAGGGGCATGGCCTCCCTGTTGCACCCAGGGCCCTGCAGGGGATGTGGGCCGGGGTGGGGTAGGAGGGTCTGCCAGGATTAGACCACTCCTGCCTTGGCAGAGTCTCACTGGGGTCCCTGAGCCCAGGGGGCAACCAGGACCCTGGGCTGCTAGGTCTTGAGCAGAAAGAGTGTGTGAGGCTGAACACAGCCACCCAGTGTGGGCTCTGGCGTGAGACTCCAAAGACTGGTGACCTCCTGAATGACTGCGTGTCGTGACCAGGGCACTGACTCCCAGCTAAGCCCTCGGTCTGTGCCTGCCGGGGGCAGGGTTGGGGGAGGGGACAGGTAGTCAGAGCCCGGTGCACACGCTCCCTGTGTGCACAAGTGTGTGCACGTGTCTGCACGTGAGTATACATGCAAGTCTGTTTGGTGTGTGCATGCTTATGTGTGTCTACAAGTACGTTCGTGGGCACACGAGTGCACAAAAGTGTGCCTGTGTGTGCACACATGTACACGCATGTTGTGCATGCTGTTGGTGTGTCTCTGTGTGTGTGCACACACGTGTATGTGGTGCATGCTGTCTGTTGAGTGTGGGTGTGTGCACACGTGTAAGTACGTTGTGTATGCTGTTTGTTGCGTGTGTGTGGGTGTGGGTGTGCACACACATGTGTGAGTTCATTGTGATGCTGTCTGTTGGGTATGTCCATGTGGTGTGCACACACATGTGTGAGTTCATTGTGATGCTGTCTGTTGGGTATGTCCATGTGGTGTGCACACACGTGTGTGAGTTCATTGTGATGCTGTCTGTTGGGTATGTCCATGTGGTGTGCACACACGTGTGTGAGTTCATTGTGATGCTGTCTGTTGGGTATGTCCATGTGGTGTGCACACACATGTGTGAGTTCATTGTGATGCTGTCTGTTGGGTATGTCCATGTGGTGTGCACACACGTGTGTAGTGCGTCCTGGCGTCTGTCAGTGTCCTGGGCCCATGCTCTCCATGGCCCTCACTGGTGTGCTGCGGTGTCAGGTTACGTGGACGAGTGTGCCCGCAGCTCCTCTGTGGACTACTTCTGGTACCGCGAGACCCTCAACATCTCCACCTCCATCGATGACTCGGGCTCCGTGCAGTGGTGGATCCTGCTGGCCCTGACGTGTGCCTGGAGCGTGCTCTACGTGTGCACCATCCGGGGCATCGAGACCACAGGGAAGGTGCGAGGCTGTGGGCCTCCGGGGGACCGGGGGCCCCTTTAGCAGCTCTCAGGGTTCGGCCCCTGCCCGCCGCCTGTCTGGGCAGCGCCCCAGATTCAGTGCTGGACCAGACGGCTCCCAAACACACGCTTCAGAAGCCGCAGGCGGGAGCGACGGTGGTGCCCGTCTGGGTGGTGGGAGCTAAACGGTGACCATGGTGACGAGAGGACACGGAGACCAGAGAGGGAGGCGGGGCCCAGGATGCGGGAGGAAGGGGCACGGTCCGGGGCTCAGCCCTCCTCCTCGCGGTGGGCCCCCAGCCCTGCCCCCCAACAGCTGCCGCCTCCCCCAGGCCGTGTACATCACATCCACGCTGCCCTACGTCGTCCTGACCATCTTTCTCATCCGGGGCCTGACGCTGAAGGGAGCCACCAACGGCATCGTCTTCCTCTTCACGCCCAATGTGAGTCTAGGCTTCCCGCCCACCCCTGGCCTCCGCGACCCTGCTGGTCCCTGGACACCGGCCGGGCCTGCGAGGGCAGCGCGTGCCAGCTCGCGTGTGGCTCAGGCCACAGGGCCACCAGCTGTCGCCTTAGGGTCGTTTCCTTCTGGCCTCTGCTTGGTGGCCTCAGCTGTCATCTGGCCTCCCAGCTCCTGTCCCCTCCTTGGACGCCCCTCCTGGGATCCCCCCACATCCCGTAGTGCGCGGCTGAGGGTCTCTGTTTGGCCGCAGGTCACGGAGCTGGCCAACCCGGTCACCTGGCTGGACGCAGGGGCCCAAGTCTTCTACTCCTTCTCCCTGGCCTTCGGGGGCCTCATCTCCTTCTCCAGCTACAACCCTGTCCAGTGAGTATGCCGGATGGGGGTCCCATGGGGGCGGGGGGATGCTCCTCCAGGCACCTGGCGCGCAGAGCCCCAGTCTCCCCCTCGGACCAGCTGTGAGGCTGGAGGTGGGTGGGCACTCGCCAGAGCTGAGGCTCCGAGTCTCCCGGATCATGGGCGATGGGGCTAGAGGCAGGCAGGCCGGCTCCCAGCTGAAGGCGTTCTCAGGAGCTGTGGGGAGCAGCTGCAGCCGGCCCCCGGCCCCCCGTGCCATGGCCTGCGTGTCCGTCTCTCTCCCGAGGCTGAGGCGTCCTTGGCCTGCATGTCCGTCTCTCTCCTGAGGCCGGCTTGACCTTGGCCTGCAGCCGGGCCTCGCTGGGCCGTGCCCACTCTCTGGCTGCTGAGAACGTCTGTGCTCCAGCTCCGTGAGCACCTGTTTTCGTTCCCCGTGCGTGTGCCCCAAGGCGGGGGGCCCTGGGCTTCGTGGCGGCTCCAGGTCTAAGCGTCTGAGGAGCTGCTTCCCCTCTGCAGTCCCTGTAGGGCGTGTGGGAGCGCTGGGCCCTCCCCGCCCTGGTCCGTGCCTGTCACTCTCAGATGCTTGGGTTCCGGCCACAGGGGAGGGCGTGGCGGCTCACTGAGCCTCGTGTTTGTTTTTTTGTAACAATTTCTTTTTTTGCCTGCCTGAGTCTTCGTTGCTTTGTGTGGGCTTTCCCCAGTTGCAGCGAAGGGTGTCTTCTCTTGTTGTGGTCCACAGTCTTGGTTGCTCTGCGACCTGCACGATCTTCCCAGACCAGGAATCAAACCTGTGTCCCCCTGCGTTGGCAGGCAGGCTCCCATCCACTGCACCACCAGGGAAGGCCCTCACTGGGGTCTGATTTGCGTTTCCCTGGGGGTTCTTGACAGAGGCACCTGGAAGGATGGTGCCTCAGCGGATGGGAAGTCAGGGGTCATGCACCGAGCTGAGGGAGGCTTTAGGTGTCGAGGTGGATGGAGATGGGGTGTCCTCAGCCATGAAGGCCTGGGGTGGGCTGGGGGCAGCGTCTGTGGGGGCAGAGAGGGGGTAAGGAGAGGGAGGGAGGCGTCCAGGCCTGGGGATGGGGGCACCCGGCCCAGGCTGCCTCTTCGAGGCCTCTGTGGCTGGTGGTTGGAAGGTCCAGGCTGTCGTGCGTGAGTAGCGCTGATGCACCACCTCCTGAGCCCAGAGCAGACGCTGGCCGAGCAGAGACCTGAACACCAGCATCTTCAGCCCCGGCTCCAGGGTCCCCAGGGCGCGGGGGCACCGAGGAGCCTGCAGGCTGCAGCAGGCATGGGGGCCGTCACCTGGTGCCCGGCGAGCCCTCCCCACTCCCTGCCCAGCGGTGGCTCAGCCTGTCCGGCTGGCCCAAGACACAGCTCTGACCACCTGTGCCGACGTGGGCTGGCTGTGTGGACACCGCGCCCCCTAGCCTGTCCTCACCAACGCCGCTTCTGTCCACAGCAACAACTGCGAGATGGACTCGGTCATCGTGTCTCTGATCAACGGCTTCACGTCCGTGTATGCGGCCACCGTGGTCTACTCCATCATTGGCTTCCGCGCCACCGAACGTTACGACGACTGCTTCAGCACGTGAGTGGCCAGCGGCGCCCCGACAGCTGCGGGGCCTCCACCTCCGAGGAGCCCGCCCGGACTGGTGTCAGCCTCGCTCTCTTTCCAGGAACATCCTGACGCTCATCAACGGGTTCGATCTTCCCGAAGGCAACGTGACGCAGGAGAACTTTGCTGAGATGCAGCAGTGGTCCAACGCCTCCGACCCCGTGGCCTACGCCAAGCTCAAGTTCCAGACCTGCGACATGGACACCTTCCTCTCAGAGGTAGGGCCACAGCAGCGGGCGCCTTGGGTGGACACCGAGCCTCCCCTGGGAGTCCAGTTTGGACAAACCTGCCCTGTGCCACACGGCTGCCCACCCTGGCCATCCTGCCCCGCAGGGTCCGGGCACTGGCTCTAGGGCACCAGCATCTACTGGGCCATGAGCCCCGCATGTGAGACCGTGAGATGCCCTCCATGGGCCTGACCTCTCCCGTGGCCTCGTGCCAAACACACAGAAACACCCCATGGTCCACTTTTACCGTAATTTCTCCTACACAAAGGTCAGACTCATTGTCACTGTCCTTCTGAAATCACTGGTGGCCATCAGGCTCCCGGGAGTCCCTCCCTGACACACACAAGCTCAAGTGCCAGCCCCCAGGACGAGCGGCATCTGCTGTGATTGCTCGTGGGCCGGCATCTACTACTCTTAGCTTTGCAATTCTCTCATTGGGAGCCGCACAACATTTCGGGGTTGTGTTGAGCATTTTTGAGGGCCTGGCACTGCTTCTCCAGTGACAGCGCCATCTTGCCAGGAGTGGACACAGCAGAGGGTCCTCCCAACTTGGCTCTCCCTGGGGAACGTCACAGGGACCACGAGTCTCAATCCCCCTACCTTTTAAAAAGCGACCTTCTCAGGTGCCGGTTCTCACCTGGAAGCTCAGTTTGTGGGGGGTTAGTGAGTTTACGCAGTCATTTTATGCCCTCCTGCACCCCTGGTAGTCTTCCATTGGCCAGAAGCACCCGCCCCCCAGCCCTGGGCAGTGCTGACAGGCTTCTGCTTTCCCACGGATACAAGGATGTTAGATCCGGACTGCTCCTCTGCGATGTGGGCTCCATAGTGCTGTGACGACCCCCTGCAACCTCCCCATGGCTCTCTGAGTCCTTGTGTCCCAGGAATGTGTGCAGATGCCGTGACGGTGCCATGGGCCCTGCAGGATCCCGCCAGATCCACTGGCTCGTCATTCAGCCCCTCTGAGCTCAAGGCTCTCTGTGGAGGTTCAACCCCCGGGAACCCTGAGCCTCGAGAAGGGGGCCCAGTGCCCGAGGCCTCACTTACCTGCGTGGGCCACTCCGTGCAGAGTGTCATCCTTACGCACCCACAAGCACGTTTATGGCACTGCCTGCCCCGCGGGCCACTCTGAGCACTGGTGGGCGCACGTCCAGGGGGTCTGTTTCAGCTCTCACTCAGGCCCGCTGAAGTCGGCTTGCGTGATGGCCTCGGCTGTGGGTGGGGTGGGGGCACCCACCGACGACCAGATGGCAGTCCACGCCCATCTGCCCAATGTTTCTGTCTGGGCTGCATGGGGCCCCAACCACCGCCAGACAATGTGGTCAACTTCCCAGCGATATAACCAGCTCAGCCTTTTAAAATACACCTGGAGCTAAAAGACAAGAGCTGCACTCACTCCACAGAATGGCCTGAATCATCCATGACTGTGTGGGTGCCGGCCTGGCGGGTGCAGAGCCGTCCAGTGTCAGGGCCAGACCGGCCAGTGGGCACCTCGGAGGGCCCTAGGTGACTCGCCTGCCACCCTGCAGGGCGTGGAGGGCACCGGGCTGGCCTTCATCGTCTTCACCGAGGCCATCACCAAGATGCCGGTGGCGCCCCTCTGGTCCGTCCTCTTCTTCATCATGCTCTTCTGTCTGGGCCTGTCGTCCATGTTCGGCAACATGGAGGGTGTGGTCGTGCCCCTGCAGGACCTCAAAGTCATCCCCAAGAAGTGGCCCAAGGAGCTGCTTACAGGTGGGCGGGGCCTGTGGAGATTGTGGGTGGGGCCGTGCGGAAGGGGAGTGGGGTGGGGTGGGCTGTGGGCAATGTGGGCGTGGCCTGTGGGTCGTGGGCGTGGCCTGTGGGTCCGTGGGCGGGGTCTGTGGGTCTATGGGCGGAAGCTGTGGGCGGGGTCGAGGCCATGGCGCAGCCTCCAGAGGGGGACTGCGGCAGGCATGGGGCAGACGCCCGTGACGGCACCCCACCCTCTGCCGCCATAGGCCTCATCTGCTTGGGGACGTACCTCATCGCCTTCATTTTCACACTGAACTCCGGCCAGTACTGGCTGTCTCTCCTGGACAGCTACGCGGGCTCCATCCCCCTGCTCGTCATCGCCTTCTTCGAGATGTTCTCCGTGGTCTATGTGTACGGCGTGGACAGGTAGGGGCCGGGGGCGGGGAACCCCATGGTAGGGGGTGCGCAGGGCCGCTCAGGTGTCTCTTCTGTCAGGCGTGGGGTGGGGGTGGCCTGAGCCTGGGAGGGCAACGGAGAGGCCATGGAGCTCACGGGGGTTGCAGACCCCGCCCTCTGCAGCGTCCAGATGCCCGCAGGCCTCGGGAAGGGCGCTGGCAGCAGCAGCAGGAGGCAGCCAGTCTCGGGGCGAATGGGAGAAGGCAGGACGGTGCACAGGCGTTTGCTGTGGGTCGATGGGGCTTCCCCAGGACCCTGCCTGGAGGAGGGAGGAAGCTGGTGTTTTACTCCAATTCCCACTGCACTGCCAGGCCTGCCCCCAGGGGTCTGAGCAGGGCTCCTCTGCCAGACAGAGGCTCAGGCAAAGACAAGCGGACAAGTGTGGCAGGGTCAGCCGTCCCTTGGCCAGTCATTCAGGGCATCACGGATTGGCACGGTGTTGTTAATAGGACTTGGACTCACCACCGCTCCATAAACGATCTGGTGAAATCAATTAAGATTAAATGCACAAGCCCATGCAGGGGGCCCTGTCAAGACCCCCAGCGCTGCACCGCTAAGAGTGCTGGTGAGGCTGCCCAGGGTCAGAGCCACTGCCCTGCCAAGGAGACTGATACAGGGAGCCGGACAGCTCCCGTCCTCGGTCCCCAGCAGCTCTGATCTGCCCTTCACATCAGTGTCAGCCTGGGGCCGAGGAGGACGTGGCCTCTGACGAGAGTCCACATGTCCAGCCTGGCACTAGCACCGTGGGATGGCGGAGCTTCCCAGAGAAGGCGTGTCTGCCAAGAAGGATGTGAGAGGTCAGAGTGCAGCATCGCAGAGGAGAGGCCGTCTCTCCAGGCATGGAGAGGCTGCCACCCTCTGCCTTCCGGGGACTAACGGCCCCTCGGCCTCTGCTTCCAGGTTCAACAGGGACATCGAGTTCATGATTGGCCACAAGCCCAACATCTTCTGGCAGGCCACGTGGAGAGTGGTGAGCCCCCTGCTTATGCTGGCCATCTTCCTGTTCTTCTTCGTGATCGAGGTCAGGGAGGAGCTGACATACAACATTTGGGACCCAGCCTATGTGAGTCCTGGGCCTCCAAGGTGGGTGGGTGGGGGCAGGCTCCCCCTCCCTCTAGAGGCAGGAGTGAATCACGAAGGGCAGGCGCGTTGCCCCGAGTGAGACCCCGGCTGCCTGGTTTGCTCACCTGAGGCCACTCTCTCTCCAGGAGGAATTTCCCAAATCCAAGGAAATCAAGTACCCAGGCTGGGTGTACGCCGTGGTGGTCCTTGTTGCTGGGGTCCCCTGCCTGGTCATCCCTGGCTTCGCCATCTACAAGCTCATCAGGAACCACTTCCAGAGGCGAGGGGACCAGCGGGCGCTCGTCAGCTCACTGTCCGCAGCCTCAGTGAACGGTGGCCTGTGGTCCTAGGCAGCCCAGCCCGTGGGGTGGGGGTGGTGTCTGAGGAGGGAGTGGGCTGCACGTGTGTGCACATGTGTGTATCATGTGAGGGTGCATGTGTGGGAGCGTGTACACGTGGGCGTGTGTGTCTGTGTGTATTGTTCATGTGAGTGTGCAAGTGTGAGAGGGTATCTACCGTGTGTGGGCATGTCCCTGCATGTGTCTGTGTGCATATGTGAGTGTATGTGTACATGTGTGGATGTGTGTAAGCATGTGTGCATAACAAGGGACATCCTCCTGGTGTGGTTACACACGTGTGAGTGTGCACATGGATGTGTGTGTGTGTGCATGTGAGCACATGTGTGAGCAGGTGTATACCTGAGCCAGTATGTGAGTGTATTTGCACACGTGTGAGTGTGTTCCAGTGTGCATGCATCTACGTATTGTGCATGTGTGCTCATGCTTGTGTGTGTGTGCACAGCTGTGTGTGTACATGTGTGTGCGTGCGTGCCTGAGGCTTTGCTTGCACATACATGTGTTGCCTTGCAGCACACCCGAGGGCCTGGGAGCTGAGGGCGGTCCACCTCCACCCGCTCCCAGAGAGTCAGCTGCCGTGGGGTGGGGCCAGCTGCGTGCGCCCCACTCATCTCGGCCCCTGGGAGCCAGTCTTGGTGCCTGTGCCCTTTCCTCTCAAGGTCCCCTCTGACCTTGGGATTCTTGTGGTGAGGTCGGGGCTTTCACCCTGTGACCAGGAGCAGCCTTCTAAGGCCCGTCCAGAAGAGGCCAGTGAGCTCGACAGAACTTGGCCAGCCCGGTGGGGCCCCACCCGTCTGACAGAGTCTTGGCCACACCCGGGTGTGATCTGAAGGCTGATCTGCTTAATCCCTGCAAGTGGCTGCCAGCAATAGATGAGCAGTTAAATAAAACTCAGCTCGGGTGACTTAAGGCAGACCCCCTGCCCCCACTTTGTACGTTCTTGAGAGGACATTAACTGCATGAATATTTAGCCAGATGTTGGAAAAGACGGGTTGTAGGATAACTTGGCCTTGGCCACCGAGGTGGAGGACCGCCCGTGCGTCCCGAGCGACGTCAGGGACTGTGAGGGCAGGGGGACTGTCCAGCTGTTGCTGCTCAGTGAAGCCGGCGTCGGCGCCTCCCTCCCGCGGGGGCGGGATGCCATGTCCAGCTTCATCTGAAGTTATGTGAACTTGGGTGTTTGTTTCCAAGAACCAGTCACCTCCACTTTCCATGCAAGAATCTGCAAGTTTATGTTGAACTGGACTTTCCAAGGATTCTCCGTGCAGGACCAGGGGGCCGAGTGGTGGGTGGGAGACTCCTGGCCAGCATCCTTGGCATCCACCTCCTCTACTCCCAGAGCTGTCTGACCCTGTTGGGAAAACTGCTCAGGACCCCTTAGATACACCCCGCTCCACTCCACCCCCAGGGTGCGTGGAGGGGAGACACACTCCCGGACGTGACCTGGGCGGGGCTGGACCGTCTTTGTCTCTTGGTGACGGGTTCTTTCACAGATGTGATGTTTTGCAAATTGTTAGAAATTTGGGTTTTGTGGATGTCATGTGTGCCTGTGTGAATAAATCACTCTCTTTCATAGTCTTTGCCTAAGTGTTGTCTAAATGAGAGACAGACGAGCCCCAGCCTTGAGGGGCTGGTGCAGGACTGCAGGTCTGCTGCATGCATGGAGGGCCCCCTCCCCCCACCATTGCCCCAGGCTCCCGGCCAAGTGCCCTCATGTTGGGGCTGCTGGTGAGGCCCCTGGGCGGGGGCACAGGGAGAGGCCAGGCCTCGCCACTGTCTTCCCTCTCCCACGCCTTTCCATCTGAGTTGCCCTTCCTCAGCGGGACCTGCTTCCGGGGCCCGGTGTTTGGGACCATGCAGCCCAGCTGAGAGAGGAGTATCCGAGGAAAGGGAGATTATGGATAAGGGGCCCAGTCCTGCCCTGGTGGAGGCGTCTGCTGGGTGGTGGGGGCAAGGGTCCAGGGACCCCCCCAGGGGGAAGCTTCAGCTGAACCCACCGTGTTGGCTCGTCACGGCTCCAGCCCCCAGACAGGAGGGAACCCGAGCTGAGGGAAGGGCTCGCATACCCCCTGAGCCTGGCCAAGCCCCTCCCCATGCCTGGCATCACCCCACCCTGCCACCCTCCCAGGGAACCCCTTGGGGACACAGGTCGCCATCCCACCACAGCTCACAGTGGGCTCACACCGGCAAGGATTCCTGGGCTAGGGGCTGGCAAATGCCAGGGGAGGGGAGGTCTTCTGGAACTCACCTGGACATCCTCTGCAGAGGAGCACTGGGAGCCAGCTGGAAGGGGAGCACTGGGAGCCAGATGGAAAGGTCACATTCAGACCATCTGAGAGGTCTGGACATCTTTGGAAAATAACTGGCTTAAAAGTAAACATGGCACCTGTCTTGGCAGCCCTACTTGGGCATTCACCCATGTCCACGCAAAATCCCATTGCAGATGTTCATTACAGCTCTTCCTCATGGCCACCCTGGTCAGTGCATGGTGGACACAGCACCCCACGGGCCATATAACCGCCCGCCAGGCAGGTCTCCAGAGACCAAGGCCCGTAGCCCAGCTCACACCGCTTACACAACGTCCCTCTCCAGGGAGGGAGAGCAGAAGCAGGCCGTCGGGGGTGCAGCCACACAAGGGACGGGGCCCCTCCGGGGATGGCCATGTCCACTGCGTCAGCCGTGATGCTGGTAGGTACCTGCAGGGTGCCTAGTGGGGGCCCGTGGGCGCTCGGAACTGCTCCTCACAGCCACACGTGAGCCAGCGGTTATTCCAGAAAGTTTATTAAAAGTGAACAACATCTATGGAACAGGTAAGCGGGGCCCAGCCTCAGAACCCCTGAACTTCTCGCGTTGGTGATGGCAGCCAGACGTTGGGCAGGAGTGGGCGGGGGAGGGTCCAGGGTCGGGAGGGGCGCTCGGTTGGAGGGGGCTGTTACCGATTAACCAGCTTTACTGGTTTTCCTTTAAATCACAAAAAAGCACACCCACAGGGCAGAAGGCTGGCAACTTCCTACCGCTGCGGAGGCTCCGGGCTATGGCAGGCATGGCGGGCACCCGGGGGCCCGACCCACCTGCGGATGGCAGCAGGGAGGAGCGGCCAGCGTGGGACAACAAACTCCAGTACCTGTTGAGCTGCGTGGGCTTCGCCGTGGGCCTGGGCAACCTCTGGCGGTTCCCGTACCTGTGCCAGACGTACGGGGGAGGTGAGCCTCCTGGGTATGCCCCCCCCACCGCGGCCTCCGGGGTGTGGGAACTCCCACCCGCAGGGATCTGTCCCCCGGGGCCCAGCTGGCGACAGCTTTGCGGTGCTGCTCAGCAGGCCGCCCGCCCAGGCTCCGTCAGGGTCAGGGCGCCGGGCCCCCCTCGCCAGCACTGTGTCCTCACTGAGCAGACCCCAGAGGGCAGCCAGGGGGCCGCAGCCACATGGGGAGCTGAGGTGCACAGCTGCCCTCAGGGGATGCACATGGGGTGTGGCTCGCTGTGTCCCCAGGCTCAGGGCGGAGGGCTTCCTGGGCACAGTCACCCCATTGTGGTGTCTGACCCGAGGCTTCCCCGAGGCCTGTGCTTCCTAGCGCCCGCGGAGCTCCCAGCCGACGCAGGCGCTGGTCGAGTGTCCCCTGCAGGGCAGCGGCTCTGGCCTCCTGCCTCGGAGACGGGGAGGCCGAGGTGGTGAGGATTCAGCCCATCTCCACCCAAAATGGGGGAGCAGGGGATCAACACAGAAGGCAGAGCTGCATGAGCACCGCCCACCAAGCTTCCTGGTCATGCAGACACGGCATCTTTGAGGTCTCCTTTTCCTGACAATAAGATCTGGGGCACGTGGGAAAATCTGAACATGCAGACAAATGGCCAGACATTCCTCTGTAACAGCTGCCCTGGCGCCAGAGCCTCCGTGGGTCCGGGGTGGGGAGGCGGCCGCACCTCCGTGAGCGCGGCGTGGAGAGCATGGAGCTCCCTGGAGCACCGGCGGGGACCTGAAGCAGGGCGCCCAGAGCTCCCAGTGCCTGTCGTGCGAGGCCAGGGCCTCGGCGACCCTCCACGCATGGGGCTCTGCCCACAGCCTGACCCGCTGCCCAGAGCGGCCGGAGCAGGGGCCCAGGGCCCCCGCCCCGTGGACACCGCCTGCCTCCGTCCAGACATGGAGGCCGCGGGCGCCACCCGCCATGCCCGGGGCTCCGAGACACGCCTGTACGGTCCAGGATCCAGCTTTCCCAGGCTGGAAGTGCTTGACCAAGTGCCACGAAACAAGCTTCTCACGCTGCGAGAGGCCCTTCTCCGTCTGCTCTGACCACCTCTGGAGACCCTGAGACAGGGCATCGCCTGGTTCGCACCCGCAACCCCCTGACGTCAGGACTGTGCCTCCACGTCATGGAGGGAGGCAGCGTCGTCACAGAGCTGAGCGGACGTGGACGCAGGGCCGGCCGGGGCGTCACATACACTCCACTCCGCAACGAGCAGAGGAGGCAGAAGCACGGTGTCCGGTGCTGACCCCGGCTGCTGACCGCAGGGCTCCAACCCGGGGGTCCCCCAGGGAGCTGCAGAGGCCCCGATTCCTGCTCTGCCCTGGAGGCCTATGGTTTAGTGTGGAGCCCTGGTGTCCAGCAGAGCGAGCCCTCTCGGCTCTTCCTTTAAACTCTGCCGCCGCCTTCCCGCATAAACTGCAGCCATGGCACGCGGGCCGGGGGTCGGGCCTGGCGTCCGGTGGGGTGTCCGGCCTGGCCCCTGCAGTCTCCACGGGCTTGGGATGCAGGTCTCTCCTCACCCCGTGTGCCCCTCTCCTTCCATCCTCCCGTGGCTCTTTCCTCAAGATCACGGGCGTGTTTCTCAGCAGCCCACAGGCCCTTGCCACTGTTCCGACCAGAGGCATCTTTTCTTACTGGACTGAACGGCTGTGTGCCGTGCCCAGCACCCCCCGGGCTCCGCCCAGACCCGCCCGCAGGGGACGGTACACAGCGGCCGGCCATCTGATGACTGTGTATTCCTTGTCACCGGCTCTGCAGTGGCCCTTCAGCTCTCGGGGCCGGAGCACCGAATGTGCGAGGCTTTCCCCACACTGACCAGGCCTCTGGTTCTCAGTGGATGCCGACTGGGTGCCCCAGAACCTAACCCCACCCTGCCCGCACAGGCTAAGGGCGGCCCCACAAGATGCCCCCTAACCTCAGATGCCAATCTGGAGTAGCAGGTCCCCAGGTTACCATGGCTTCTTCCGATTCTTTACAAATTCAAGGGGTCCCACAACCCCTCTTAAGACAGCGATTTGCTGGAATGGCTCGGGAAAACACTCAGGTCTACAGGTTTATCATGAAGTGTGCAACCCAGGAATGCTGTCCGGGAGCGATGCAGAGGCGGGGCCCCCCAGCACGGCCCCCTCCTGTGCCTCCGCCAGGCAGGCACCCTTGACGGGGCCCTGGGCCGCTGGCTGGTGACTCTCAGTCTGCCGCTGGGGGAGGGCCAGGCTGGGAGTCCCAGGTGTGGGGTCGCCCTGCCCCTCCATCTCCCGGCCTGTGGGGTCAACTGGGTGAGGTTGAAGGACATCAACAAGCTGTGCCCCTCGCCCGACCCCCCGACATGCCTAGGGAGCTCAGGGGCCGAGCCAGGACAGGACCAGACACACTCCTCTCAGTTCAGCACAGCATCCCAGATCTGGGGCCCCAGCACCGGGGTCCACGAAAGGTGGACCAGCTCTCCTCCTGCCTTGTAGTCTGTCAGAAACAAGCCTGCCCCGTGCCACCCCCATTGGCTCCTCCTGGAGTCAGCATGAGGGGCTGGGTGCCCCCCTGGACGTAGAGCCCCCAAGCCTGGCCCCCAGCACCCCAGCCGGGCCTGTGATCTGGGACCCCGTCCCCACGGTGGTTACGTTGGGGCTGAAATGAGCCTGACGCACAGGCTGGACGCTGCTCAGCACCAGGTCACAGAGATGCCTCCTGTCCCCCTCTCCCCAGAGCTGGGAGACTCGGCCACGGGCCAGGCCCCCTGTCCCTCCCCTCCCTGTCTGTCCCCTCTCCCCAGACCTCTCCTTGGGCCAGACCCTCTCACGCTGCCCTCAACCAGCCCCTGAGGCCTCCACCTGGACCCCATCCAGCTGGGGCCTCCCCCTCAGACCAGGCAGGGACGGGGAAAGGGGGCCAAGGATCAGTCAGCCTGGAGGCCTCACCCTTCCCGGATGGTGGCTCAAACGTGTGGGACTCAGGCCCTGGGCGTGCGGCCATTCCATGTCTGCCTTCGCCATGCTGCAAGGAGTGCGTCCTGGGGCCTGAGCGTGCCTCAGGAGGGCGCCTCCATCAGTAACCTGGACCCCGGGTCCCTGGTGACCCCTGGCCACAGCCCCCGCTGCAAGCCCTGCCCGCAGGGGCCCTCCTGCCCCTGGGAGGCCATCCCGGGGCCTCTGGGGCCTCCACCTGGAACTTAACTCTCTAATGCACTTTGCCTTTTTGCTGCTACGTGGGAGATACTGAGACGCACCGTCTGCCCACATGCTGGCCCCGGCGGCCCGTCAGGCCGACGTGGCCCAAGAGCTCCATGGCCTGGCTGCCCCCAGGGCTCTGACTCTGCGTCCACACTTCGGATGGTGATAGAAAAAGCCAGCACGAAGCTGTGCTGGTGAAGAGCACGGGGCCTTGGTTCGTGGGAGTGGCTCTCAGAAGCTGAACCCAAGCTTCCCGTGGACAGTGGGGAGAGCCGTGCCCACAGCAGCCCATGCTGTTGGTCGGGGCCTGATGGTCTGTGCTGCTCCCTGGGGTCCCCTGGACCCATGCAGGCAGCAGCTGCGGTCAGCCAGGCAGCGCTGAAGCAGCCACACGCTCCGGCCCAGGGCAGGCAGGTTTCCAGGGTCTGGACAGAGGATGTGCGGCTGAGACTCCCACAGCGCACACAGGGCCGATTCCGCCTCTGGGCACTCAGTCCTCCTCCCGACAGTGCGGGAGCATCCTGTGGGGACCCGCGTCTCTCCAGCAGGCCTGCGGGCTCAGGGGTGCCCAGCCCCCCGCCACCTGCCAGGACCCACGCCATCTACGCGGTGCAGAAGGGAGCCGCCGTGTCTGCCTGCCTGCCCTCAGGTTCTTGCCGAGAGGCAGCTCTGTCTGAGGGGCCTGGCACCCAGGCCCACCCTGCTGTGTGCACCCCAGCGTCCGAGCAGGAGTGAAGGGTTGGGAAGGGCTTCCCGCCTCAACCCAGGGCACAGCTTGGGGGACCTCCGGTGACTACCTCCTGCAAGGCCCTGCCGTGAGCAGACCAGCTCCCCGTCCCAGGAGCCCGGGAACCAGGGGTGTCAGGGCCCCAGTGAGAAAGCAGCTCGGCCCACGTGTCAGTGGGAACCCCACACAGCCCCAGAGGGTAGGGGACTACAGCTTTAACACAAGCAAACCCCCGACGTCAGGGCTGCCTCCCTCGGTGGCCAGGAATGCTCCTCCTTATCCCCCCACAGCGGCCTGTGTCGCCCTCACCAAGGCTGGGCCGGGCAGAGGGCAGGGCCCACTGACAGCCGCATCTCTGCAGGCGCCTTCCTCATCCCCTACGTCGTCGCCCTGGCCTTCGAGGGCATCCCGCTGTTCCACATTGAGCTCGCCGTCGGCCAGCGCCTGCGCAGGGGCAGCGTCGGGGTGTGGACGGCCATCTCGCCCTACCTGGGGGGTGTGGGTATGTGCCCCCCATGACCCCCGCCTGCAGCTGCTCCGTGGTGGGGGGGGCGGGGCTGCGTCTACGCGTGCTATGCGTGTTTGCTGGGTGTTCGCTTGTCACACCAGTGCATGCCCAGTGGTTCGGAACGGAAGGTGCAGGGGTCCCGGGCACGCAGGTACCCAAGGCAGGAATCAGGCGTGACAGCGGAGGCAGGAGTCCACCCCAGAACAGCAGCTCGCTGGCCCACGGTGCCCAGTCCATGTGCAAGGGGCCCTGAGCGCATGCGACCTGGGACCTCATGGCACCTGGGGAGACTGGGCAGAGGGCAGCCCTGGTTCCCCGAGTGACCGTGAGATGGGCTCTGCCGCAGATGGCCCCAGCGTCACCGGCAGGCCTGTGGCATGCCTGGTGGCTTCGGGCTGCCCGAAGGCCCACCTAGAAGTGGGCCAAGGCTGGCGGACGGGCCGCTGAAGGCCAGCCAGGAGGGTGCTGGCCAGCGGGCGGGCAGCAGGGGCCTCAGGGTTGACACAGGGAGTGGAGACACGGGCTGGGCGCGAAGGGGTCCATCGGGCCGCCCAGGGAGGCGCTGACCATGCCCGGTGCCCACAGGGCTGGGCTGCTTCACCGTGTCCTTCCTGGTCAGCCTGTACTACAACACCATCCTGACCTGGGTGCTCTGGTACCTCCTCAACTCCTTCCAGCACCCGCTGCCCTGGAGCGCCTGCCCGCTCGACCTCAACCGCACAGGTACTGCTGTTGGGAGAGATGCCCAGCGTGGCCGGCCCCCTGGAGCTGGGTCCTGCTACCCCGCGCTTGCCCGTTTGCTGTGGGACCCTGGGCCCCCCTCACTAAGTAGCACCCAGGCCCTCGAAGCTGCTCACACACCTGGCAAGGAAAAGCGTGTGGGTTGGGCTGCTCATCCCCCTGAATTAGGTCTTCAGGGGGACACCCCCCCAGCCCAAGTGCATGCCCTCTGCGGAGACCTCAGGTGTGGGCAGCCCTCTGCGGAGACCTCAGGTGTGGGGAGTACTCACGGTTTTCAAGTGCGCTCATGACCCCGGGTGGGCCTCTGTCCCCGAGGGCCCGCTGTGCCAGCTCGTGCTAGGCACCTGCTGGACAGGCTGAGCAGCTGCAGAGGCCCCCGGCGGCCAGCCCCCCGGGCCCGCTCCCAGGGTGGCGGGGTCCTGCCGGGTCCCTGTGGCCCGCGGCCCACCTGTGCGGGCCCTGCCGGCTCCAGGCCTCGTGCAGGAGTGCCGGGACAGCAGCCCTGTGAGCTACTTCTGGTACCGGCGGACGCTGAACGTCTCGGCCGACATCGGCGACGGTGGCCCGGTCCAGTGGCGGCTGCTGCTCTGCCTGGCGGTCTCCTGGGCCGCCGTGTACCTGTGCATCATCAGGGGCATCGAGACCACTGGGAAGGTGAGCCTGCGCGGCCCTGCCCCCGGGCCCCCCGGGCCCCGAGGGCCCCTCCTCACTTCCATCTCCTCGGCCTCTGGGGTTCAGAGGTTCTGTCCGTGTCCCTGGAGAGCTGGGCTCCTCTCACCGTGAGGTGAACCTCCTCGGCTCGGCGACAGTCTGCACTGAAATCCTCTCTGATGTTAGAACAGCCATTTCGGCTTCCTTGACTAAATTAATTTTTTTTCCAGCTCTTCTTCTTTTCGTCTGTTTGGGTCTTTGTGTTTAAAGTGTGGTTCTGGTAGACAGCACGCAGCTGGGTCTCGCTTTTCCCCCAGGCTGACTGCCCCGGCTTCTTCCTTTGGCGTGGTTGCGCTGCCCGCGCTGTCCATCTGGCCGGGCGAGGCCCGTCACCTTGTATTTATCTTCTGCTCGTCCCCTCTGCTCTTTGCTCTCGTGCCACTCTTTCTCTGAGGTGTTTTGGACGCCTCTCTATGTCCTTTGCTAGGCGGCTGTAACTCGGTGGTTGGATTTGGGGCTGCAGCCCACTCTGTCTCCCAGCAACGCCGCGCCAGGCCACAGAGGAGCCTCAGCATCGCCCTCTCCCCTCAGTGGCCACGCTGCCATCACACCTTTCGCTACAGCGTCATAAGCAGCAAGCGCAGTCTCAGCACTTCCTTGGTTCTTTGCCTCTCAGCCTGTGGGGTCTTAGGTCACCGATCAGGGACTGAACCCAGGGGCAGTGAGCGAGGTGAATCTTAACCTAGGGAACGCCCGCATTCTCAGCGTTTTTGTTTTAAACACTGCATTATCTTTTAAAGAGACTGAGGCAATGAGAAAAAATACTGAAAGTCACCTCGCTTCCACACAGAGAGGACCAGGGGAGCCTGAGTCTGTGCCTCCCACGTTTGCCTTTCAAACTGCACCCAGCTCCAGCTGCCCACCCCTCTTCCTCCTGGGCTTGGATGAGTCCGGTACTTTTCTCTTCCTCCCGGGCCTGGATGAGTCCGGTACTTTTCTCTTCCTCCCGGGCCTGGATGAGTCCGGTACTTTTCTCTTCCTCCCGGGCCTGGATGAGTCCGGTACTTTTCTCTTCCTCCCGGGCCTGGATGAGTCCGGTACTTTTCTCTTCCTCCCGGGCCTGGATGAGTCCGGTACTTTTCTCTTCCTCCCGGGCCTGGATGAGTCCGGTACTTTTCTCTTCCTCCTGGGCTTGGATGAGTCCGGCACTTTCTACGTTTGTCCTGACTTCAACGACTGTAACTACCCTCCATGCGTCTCTGTGGGGCCTCCCGACGGTGGTTGTGGAGGTCTGCGGGTCTGAGTGTGTGTGAGCTCCTGTACTTTATTTCAGTTAATGTGTGGAGGTGATAATTACTCTCAGGTGAGGGGCTCCAAGCTCGAGGGGATTGGAATTTCAGACCCAACCAACCAGCCAGAAACCCAAATAGTCCTGCACGAACGTCCCTGAACATGACCTGGGTGGCCCCACCGTGTCTGCATTTGGGGTCTGGGGCTCAGGAGGGAAGGGTCCCCGTTTGCCGATTTAATTTTTTGCAGACGCCATGTGTGCAGAGCCCTCCCCAGCCCTGAAAGAACTGGGGACTGGTCCTGCTCGGGGAGAGCGTGTGGGCAGGTGTGCGCCCCACGGACCCCATGAAGAGGCCCTCTGGGGCCTCAGCATAGAAGGAGGAGGGGCCTGTGGACCAGAGGGAGGCCACTGCCCACCGCGGTAGAACCCTCACGTGATCCTCGGGGCAGCCCAAGCCCCTGAGCGTGACTGGGGCCCACAGCCCACTGTCTCCAGTCAGACCCCACAACCCGGCAGTGGCCCGAGGCCGCTCCCGAGCCCCACTGACTCAGGAGTGGATGCAGAGGAGACTGATGACTGGCCTTTTCAGGCCATTTATTTCACGGCCCTGTTTCCTTACCTGGTGCTCACGGTCTTCCTGGTCAGAGGGCTTACGCTGCCCGGGGCGATGCAAGGACTGACCTACCTGTTCACCCCTGACGTAAGTGGGCCCCACACCCAAGCTCCCCCGCCCAGGCTCAGGAAACGAACAAGCCGGGCCCCCCCAGCCTGGACCCTCCCCCCTCAGCCAGGGGAGCAGAGACGGCCACAGGGAGGGGTGGTCCGGCGTCTCAGGGGTCAGGTTTGGAGGGCGGGGAGCAGAGAATGCGGCCTGGGGTGCGGGGGCGTGTGAAATGGGGGTGTGGGGGAGAGGCCTGGTGGGGACCTCGGTGTCCCCCGCAGGGTCCCAGACCCCACGTCTCTGAGGGGCTTGTCCAGGAACATGAGCCGCCAGGAGAGGAGCCACGGGGCCATTCCATGGTCTCTGGAGCCACAGGGGCCGCACAGCTTAGCACCCTCAGTCTCCCAGGCCGGGCCCCTTGCTGGGCACGTGGGTGGCGTCTGTGGGTCCCCCAGTGGGAACACCAGGCCCTGTGTGCAGGGGGTCCCGCCTGGCCCGCGAGTCCTCGAAACCCCCAGCCTGCAGGGAGCTGAACCGACCCCGGATCTGACTCCCAGCCCCGAGAGGGCCGTCCTCCTGTGGATGGGCCCAGGGGGCATTCCGCATCAAACGCAGGGAGCCCGAACTGGCCATGTCATCACGTGCGCTCCTCACGAGTGGTCCCAAGCTGTCTTGGGGCCTGGGTGGGCACACGGCTCGTGGGAGCGTCCCGGGGATGCTGGGCACAGTCTTGACCAGGAGGCACCAGGCTGGGGGCCTGTCTGCGACCACGGGTCCCCATTCCCTTCCAGCTGCGGGTCCTGCAGAACCCCCGGGTGTGGCTGGACGCCGCCACCCAGATATTCTTCTCCCTGTCCCTGGCCTTCGGAGGACACATTGCTTTCGCCAGCTACAACCCGCCCAGGTAGGCTGGGGCTGGGGCCAGGGGCCGTGCTGCTGAGGGCGTGCCGAGCAGCTTGTTGTGACATCCTTCCTGGAACGTGGGGTCAACCGATGTGAGCCTCTGATAAGCACAAGCTCTCGGGGTTCCGGCAATCACTGAGTCACCCCGAGGGCCGGGAGGCTGCCGCCTTCTGAAGCAGCAAGTTCTGGAGCAGCTGCCGGAAGGGAACTGGGGTCATCAAAGCCAGGAACAAGGCTATAACCAGGGGCTGCCCGTGTGACACACGTGGCCATAAAAGCAGAAATACAGACTGTGTCAGCCTCCCGGGCACTTAGACGGCCGGGCGCCCGCCTCCTCACGACGCCCAAGCCTGACCATGGGTCATAAAACATGGCATGAGCGATGGCGCACTGACAGCAGCCTCCGCGCGGGTCCATGGGGGCAGCCTCCGCGCAGGTCCATGGGGGCAGTGGGCACGCGGGTCCGTGGGGGCAGCGGGCACGCGGGTCTGTGGGGGCAGCGGGCACGCGGGTCCATGGGGGCAGCGGGCACGCGGGTCTGTGGGGGCAGCGGGCACGCGGGTCCATGGGGGCAGCGGGCACGCGGGTCCATGGGGGCAGCCTCCGCGTGGGTCCATGGGGGCAGCGGGCACGCGGGTCCATGGGGGCAGCCTCCGCGCAGGTCCATGGGGGCAGCGGGCACGCGGGTCCGTGGGGGCAGC
The DNA here is from genome assembly GCF_019923935.1 of Bubalus bubalis. Lineage (NCBI taxonomy): Eukaryota > Metazoa > Chordata > Mammalia > Artiodactyla > Bovidae > Bubalus > Bubalus bubalis. The sequence continues at coordinate 71,016,112 of NC_059175.1, read as the reverse complement.
GGGCACGCGGGTCTGTGGGGGCAGCGGGCACGCGGGTCCATGGGGGCAGCGGGCACGCGGGTCTGTGGGGGCAGCGGGCACGCGGGTCCATGGGGGCAGCGGGCACGCGGGTCCATGGGGGCAGCCTCCGCGTGGGTCCATGGGGGCAGCGGGCACGCGGGTCCATGGGGGCAGCGGGCACGCGGGTCCATGGGGGCAGCCTCCGCGTGGGTCCATGGGGGCAGCGGGCACGCGGGTCCGTGGGGGCAGCGGGCACGCGGGTCCGTGGGGGCAGCGGGCACGCGGGTCCGTGGGGGCAGCGGGCACGCGGGTCCGTGGGGGCAGCGGGCACGCGGGTCCGTGGGGGCAGCGGGCACGCGGGTCCGTGGGGGCAGCGGGCACGCGGGTCCGTGGGGGCAGCCTCCGCGCGGGTCCGTGGGGGCAGCCTCCGCGCGGGTCCATGGGGGCAGTGGGCACGCAGGTCCGTGGGGGCAGCCTCCGCGCGGGTCCATGGGGGCAGTGGGCACGCAGGTCCATGGGGGCAGTGGGCACGCAGGTCCGTGGGGGCAGCCTCCGCGCGGGTCCGTGGGGGCAGCGGGCACGCAGGTCCGTGGGGGCAGCCTCCGCGCGGGTCCATGGGGGCAGTGGGCACGCAGATCCCTGGGGGCAGTGGGCACGCAGGTCCGTGGGGGCAGCCTCCGCGCGGGTCCATGGGGGCAGCGGGCACGCGGGTCGTGGGGGCAGCCTCCACGTGGGTCCGTGGGGGCAGCCTCCGCGCAGGTCCATGGGGGCAGTGGGCACGCAGGTCTGTGGGGGCAGCCTCCGCGCGGGTCCATGGGGGCAGTGGGCACGCGGGTCTGTGGGGGCAGCCTCCGCGCGGGTCCGTGGGGGCAGCGGGCGCGCGGGTCCGTGGGGGCAGTGGGCACGCAGGTCTGTGGGGGCAGCCTCCGCGCGGGTCCGTGGGGGCAGCGGGCGCGCGGGTCCGTGGGGGCAGCGGGCGCGCGGGTCCGTGGGGGCAGCCTCCACGTGGGTCCGTGGGGGCAGCCTCCGCGCAGGTCCATGGGGGCAGTGGGCACGCGGGTCTGTGGGGGCAGCCTCCGCGCGGGTCCGTGGGGGCAGCCTCCGCGCAGGTCCATGGGGGCAGTGGGCACGCAGGTCTGTGGGGGCAGCCTCCGCGCGGGTCCATGGGGGCAGTGGGCACGCGGGTCTGTGGGGGCAGCCTCCGCGCGGGTCCGTGGGGGCAGTGGGCACGCGGGTCCGTGGGGGCAGCCTCCGCGCGGGTCCATGGGGGCAGTGGGCACGCGGGTCTGTGGGGGCAGCCTCCGCGCGGGTCCGTGGGGGCAGCAGGCGCGCGGGTCCATGGGGGCAGCGGGCACGCAGGTCTGTGGGGGCAGCCTCCGCGCGGGTCCGTGGGGGCAGCGGGCACGCGGGTCCATGGGGGCAGCGGGCACGCGGGTCTGTGGGGGCAGCGGGCACGCGGGTCCATGGGGGCAGTGGGCACGCAGGTCTGTGGGGGCAGCCTCCGCGCGGGTCCGTGGGGGCAGCGGGCACGCGGGTCCGTGGGGGCAGCCTCCACGTGGGTCCGTGGGGGCAGCCTCCGCGCAGGTCCATGGGGGCAGCGGGCACGCGGGTCTGTGGGGGCAGCCTCCGCGCAGGTCCATGGGGGCAGCGGGCACGCGGGTCCGTGGGGGCAGCCTCCGCGCGGGTCCGTGGGGGCAGCCTCCGCGCAGGTCCATGGGGGCAGTGGGCACGCAGGTCTGTGGGGGCAGCCTCCACGCGGGTCCATGGGGGCAGTGGGCACGCGGGTCCATGGGGCAGCGGGCACGCGGGTCCGTGGGGGCAGCCTCCGCGCGGGTCCGTGGGGGTAGTGGGCGCGCGGGTCCGTGGGGGCAGCGGGCACGCGGGTCCGTGGGGGCAGCCTCCACGTGGGTCCGTGGGGGCAGCCTCCGCGCAGGTCCATGGGGGCAGTGGGCATGCAGGTCTGTGGGGGCAGCCTCCGCGCGGGTCCATGGGGGCAGTGGGCACGCGGGTCTGTGGGGGCAGCCTCCGCGCGGGTCCGTGGGGGTAGTGGGTGCACGGGTCCATGGGGCAGCGGGCACGCAGGTCTGTGGGGGCAGCCTCCGCGTGGGTCCGTGGGGGTAGTGGGTGCGCGGGTCCGTGGGGGCAGCGGGCACGCGGGTCCGTGGGGGCAGCCTCCACGTGGGTCCGTGGGGGCAGCCTCCGCGCAGGTCCATGGGGGCAGTGGGCACGCAGGTCTGTGGGGGCAGCCTCCGCGCGGGTCCATGGGGGCAGTGGGCACGCGGGTCTGTGGGGGCAGCCTCCGCGCGGGTCCGTGGGGGCAGTGGGCACGCGGGTCTGTGGGGGCAGCGGGCACGCGGGTCCATGGGGGCAGCGGGCACGCGGGTCCGTGGGGGCAGCCTCCGCGTGGGTCCGTGGGGGCAGTGGGCACGCAGGTCTGTGGGGGCAGCCTCCGCGCGGGTCCATGGGGCAGCCTCCACGTGGGTCCGTGGGGGCAGCCTCCGCGCAGGTCCATGGGGGCAGTGGGCACGCGGGTCTGTGGGGGCAGCCTCCGCGCGGGTCCGTGGGGGCAGCCTCCGCGCGGGTCCATGGGGGCAGTGGGCACGCGGGTCTGTGGGGGCAGCCTCTGCACGGGTCTGTGGGGGCAGCGTGTGCGTGGGTCCATGGGGGCAGTCTCTGCACGGGTCTGTGGGGGCAGCCTCCGCGCGGGTCCGTGGGGGTAGTGGGTGCGCGGGTCCGTGGGGACAGCGGGCACGCGGGTCCGTGGGGGCAGCCTCCGCGCGGGTCCGTGGGGGCAGCCTCCGCGTGGGTCCGTGGGGGCAGCCTCCGCGCGGACCCATGGGGCAGCGGGCACGCGGGGGGTGGAGGGCCCAGGGGCCTCCAGTGGTCGCTCCTGCTGTGCTTCTGCCTCCGCTCTTAGACGGCAGCCACTGTCGATTCTCACCTGGAGACCAGGCACCCACACCCAGGGCCCCCAGCTCGCTCCTGCCCCGAGGCCGCAGAGGAGACGGGCCCTGAGGGTTGGCACCAGCTGCCGCCTTGAGCTGGGGTCCCGGGCGGGGTGGTGGGGAGGGCTCTGAGAGGCCGCGCCCTGCCCCAGGCCTCCTCCCTGGGGCCCTAAGGCCGTGCGTGTCTGCGCAGGAACAACTGCAGGAGGGACGCGGTGAGCATTGCGCTGGTGAACAGCATGACGTCCCTCTACGCGTCCATCGCTGTCTTTTCTATCTTGGGGTTCAAGGCAGCCAGCGACCACGGGCGGTGCCTGGACCGGTGAGCGGGGGCCCTTGGGCACTGAGGAGTCAGGGACGGGGGCGGTCCGCCTGGAACCAGGGGCAGGACCCGAGCTGGAGGCTGGGTCTTGGCTGGGAAGACAGGTTCCAATGAGGGAGTTGTGGACAGGATGGGCCCCCGGCCAACGGCCGGTATCCTGACGGGAGGAGGGGCACATGCAGACACGGAGGAGGGGCGGGCTACAGGGAGGCGGCCACGGTGCAGGCATACCTGGGGCCCTCCCCTGGGCCATGGGCGACCCCAGCCCTGCCCACGCCTCGTCTTGGACTCCCTGCTCCAGAGCGAGGCGGTCACCGTCCTGTGGCGTCCAGTCGCCCAGGCTGCGGTCACTTCTCACCACTGTCCGGGAGCCGACCCCGTGAGGACGGCCCCACGGGGGAAGTCACCACATGGGATGGACGGCCCGGTGGCCTCCCGACGCAGGTTCCTGGGAGAGACCCACCAGAGGGGCACAAGCCCGCCCTCTGCCTGCTGCTGGAGGTCCAGGGCAGCTCGTGGATGATGGACTCGTTGGCAGTGTCAGCAGGGCACAGGGGAATGCCTGCCATGAACCCCTGGCCACGCGGGGGAGGAAGGGCAGTCACCCGCACCCCAGGCACAGCAGAGCACGTGCGGGGCTCGGGGACCCCAAGAGGCCGCAGTGGCCACAGCGTCCAGTGCGTCCCAGGGAGCAGCGTCCCACCACGGGCCAGCTCTTCCCGCCGCTCCCCCCAGACGCCCAGAGAACAAAACCACAGAGTGGCCAACACCAGCTCCCCACGGCCGCACCTTGGGAAGCGTCAGCACCTTCTTGCTGCCCCAGGGCCACTAGGCTGCGCACACAAGCAAAACCACAGACAGAACAGACGGAACGCACACGCATGAGAAAGCCACGGCCCCAGCCAGCCTCTGAGAGGCTCGTCCACGGCCCTAGGGGCAAAGTGTCCCGGGGCCTGGCAGGAACGGGCGCGTCAGCCACCCCAGTCACCTCTGCAAAAGGCTTTGGGACTCTGCTGGGCGAGGTGACAAGCATGTTCTAGCGAACAGTCTGAGCCGTGATCCCTGAGACGGACGCGGAGGTGTGAGGTGCTTGAGGCCACCCTTGCTGAGGAGGCTGGAGCCCACAGGCCAGGGGTCAGGAGGCTACGTGGCCTGTTTGTACCCTGGCCTTAGGGGCCGGATAGCCTGTGTCCCCCACATGTGTACAAGACCCCGGGCGCCCCGCAGAGCCCGACCCCCGGGGGCAGCTCACCCAGCCTCCCCGCCCCCGCAGAAACATCCTCCACCTCATCAACGCCTTCGACCTGCCGGAGCAGAGTGTGTCCAGGGACGCCTACACTGCGGCCCTGGCACGTCTGAACGCCTCTCAGCCGGCACGGGTGGCCGGGCTTCCCCTGGAGGCCTGCCGCCTGGAGGACTTCCTGGACAAGGTGCGCAGGGGCCATGGTGCGGCTGCAGGGGGCTGCAGGCGTTGACCTGGGGTCAGGGCTGAGCCCTGGGGCCTAAACGCAGCTCCTCTGATAGGCCCTGCTCTGCAGGTGGGGTCCAGATGGGGAGAGCGGGCCTTGGGGCTGCCCAGAGTCCAGGGAGAGGGGCGTGAGCACAGCCCCGAGCCAGGCCACGGCCAGCCGATGTGGGGCAGGGACAGTGGCTGGGGGTGGGCAGGCCCCTGCGGGAAACTGTTGAATGGGCTCCTGAGCCCCAACCCCGGGGGCGCGCGTCCCCCGCCGCAGGTGATTTAGGGGACAGGGCACCTCCCCGCAGAGGTGCACCCGCAATATGTGGTAACACGGCCCGGACGAGGCAGGGTCACCTCTGCCTGACCCAGGAGGGCGCCCTGGCCTTCCAGCAGGGAGCGTGAGGGTGGGTGTGCATCCTGGCGTGGCCCCTGCTGGCACACGCGTGTGTCCTGGGGGGAATGCTGGCACATGCGTGTGTCCCAGGGGCATGCTGGCACACACATGTCCTGGGTGCATGCTGGCACATGCGTGTGTCCCGGGTGGAATGCTGGCACACACGTGTGTCCCGGGGGTGTGCTGGCACCTGCGTGTGTCCCGGGTGGAATGCTAGCACACGCGTGTGTCCCGGGGGCGTGCCGGCACACCTGCGCCGTGTTGCAGAGTGCCTCGGGCACGGGCCTGGCCTTCATCGTCTTCACGGAGGCCGTGCTCCACATGCCCGGTGCGCCGGTCTGGGCCGTGCTCTTCTTCGGGATGCTCTTCAGCCTGGGCCTGTCGTCCATGTTCGGGAACATGGAAAGCATCATCACGCCGCTCCTGGACCTGGGGGTCATGCCCAGAAGGGTCCCCAAGGAGGTGCTGACAGGTGAGTGCACAGCCAGGCCTCCTCGCTGGACGTCAGATGAGCCTCCCCCACGGGGGCTTAAGGGGTGGTCCCGGCAGCTCAGGCTGACCCTCCGAGGGCCAGGGAGCATGGGCGGGCACTGCGTCCCGCATGGCCCCCAAGGGTGTCCTCCAGGCCGCGGTGCAAGGCACACGGGGGGGCACCGGAGACGCCTGACAGGTCGTGTCCAGGCCTGGCCTGCCTGCTGTGCTTCCTCGTGGCCACCTGCTTCACGCTGCGGTCGGGGAGCTACTGGCTGGAGATCTTCGACCAGTACGCCGCGGCCCTGAACCTGATCCTCCTGGCCTTCTTCGAGGTGGTCGGGGTCGTTTACGTTTATGGGATGAAGCGGTGAGTCAGCCGCCTGGCCCGCCCCTCTGCTCCCGGCGTCCCGTGGTCCCTGAGTGGGACTCAGGCAGCGGTGGGTGACACGGGCCATCTGAGGTCCCCCCAGCGAACCTGTCCACAGGCATAGCCTGGCACCACCGCCTGGCTGTGCGGAGGCCCATGACTAAACAGTGGTCTCCAGCCACCTGCGGGAGCTCCCAGTGTCCAATCACAGGTGGACCCCAGGGCAGGAGGGCCTGCCCAAAGCGCCAAGAGCCAACCTCCCCTGGAGGCCTCCGAGGAGACCCAGCGACATTCTACCACCCTCACCCGGCCCAGGCCCGAGGCACACACACACACACACCTGCACTCACCTGTCACCCTGTCCAGATAGGGACCCTAGAGGTTGTGACCCCGACCTTTGTTCTAAGAACTCCTGGGAGGCCCTGAATGCGAGCCTCCATGCTGCTCTACGGGCAGAGGGACAGTGGGCTTGTCCCCAGGGGACACGCCCACAGATCCAGCAGTGGTGTGGGGGACAGTGCACCCCTGGACTCGGGGGGCCACGTGGTCTCAGAAGGGGACCCTCAGGCGCCCTGCGGAGGAGAGCTGGGAGGGGCGGGGACAGGAAGGGCCCTGGGGCGGGGTCCGGAGCAGCTCCAACCCCCTCCCATGTGTGCCGTGGCCGCTGCACATCCTGGGCCTCTGTTCCTGCCCTGGGACCCCAGTCAGGTGTCGCATCCCCCCCACAGTTGGTGGGGGCTTCTCTGCGCTCACAGAGCTGGAACTCTCCGACCGGGGCCAGACCCACAGGTCCTGCTGCTCCCTGGGCTGGGCTCAGCGACCCCTCGGGCCTTTCCCATCCATTGACCTGGGGGTGGGGCGAGTCCTCACCAGAACCCAGACGGCTGCCTCGTCCAGGGGCCACTCGGGAAGACAAGGGACGGAGGTCAGAGTGGAGGTGGGGACAGTCCCTTGGGCCACATCCTGGTGGACAAAGGCTGCCGGCCGAGCGGATGGGGACTGAGCCCAGGCTCTGCGGCAGGTTCTGCGATGACATAGCCTGGATGACTGGGAGGCGGCCCGGCTTCTACTGGCGGGCAACCTGGAAGGTCGTGAGCCCCCTGCTGCTGCTGACCATCTTTGTGGCCTATGTTGCCCTCCTGGCCAGCTCGCCGCCACGCTACAAGGCCTGGAACCCCCGATACGTAAGTCCTTTGGGTAGGGGGATGACCCCAGGGCCCAAGACCCAGCCTCACCCCCCTCCCCGGTGCCCACCAGGAACATCTGTGCGCTGGGGCCCACGCGGGCTGCTTTTTCCCTGGGACCCCAGGTCCCTGGCCCTTGATGTCCCCTGGGGCATCGGTACTGACTCCGGCAGCCCCAGCGACCTTGGGCTGACCTTGGGTGCAGGCCTCGGTCAGCGGCGGGAGGGCAGTGCAGGCTCCACACTCTGGTGACCCCGTGGGCCCCTGCAGCCCCTTCCCCGGGGACGGGGGCTGTGGGGCCGGCTCTGCAGATGCCTGGCCAGTCTCAGATGGGACCCGCCGTCGAGCCAGCCAAAGCACAGGGTGTGGCCTGGACTCTGGAGCCAGCTCTTGGCCCCAGGCTGCGCGCTGAGCCCATGAGCTCCACCAGCCTGCTTTCCATCTGCCAGCTCAGAGCCGCCCCTTCTCTGGGGTGTGGACGCAGCCGGTTCTAAAATCTCCCCAGAAAGCAGCTGCCCAACACGGCCAGACGGGCATAGGAGGAATGGCGCCATCTTCTGGGGGCTCCCGCCCTGTTAGAGTGACCACGGGCCTGAGATTGGGCGGGTGGTGCTTCCCTCACGGAGGGAGAACGGAGTCTGACCAGGCCCAGCAGTCAACCCCAGGACCGTGCAGCCCTTCGGGTGGTCCAGGGTGGCTCTCTCCAGAACGCGGCACCCCAGGTCCCCGGCCTGCCTCTCGGAGCCTAACCCCACAGGTGGCTTGGCTGGCCAAGTCCCCGAAACTTCAGCTGCCCAGGTGCCCACTGCTAGGGAGCGGCCCTGGCCAGGCGCCTTTCCCTCCACCCGCCCTAGAGGAGGAGACGGGCTGAGCTGCCCCCCACGCTCACGGCCCCTAGGGCCGAGGGCCAGCCTCCTCTACACAGGGAGTGCACGTGGGGCGACCTGCCTGCTTCCCGGATGCCCCTCTCAGGCCTTGTGTCCTGCAGGAGCGGTTCCCCTTGCGGCAGGAGAAGCCCTACCCGGGCTGGGTGCTGGCCACCTGTGTGCTCCTGTCCTTCCTGCCCACCCTGTGGGTCCCGGTGGTGGCGCTTTGCCAGCTGCTCGCCCGGTGCAGAGAGAAGACGTGGGACCCGCCGCAGGACAGATGCCCAAAGCCGCGGGGCGGCAGGGCCTGCTGAGCACGGGGCCAGGGTGGCGGGAGGCCTGCCTGTGCCACAGCCGGGGCAGCACCAATACACGCATGCTTGGCCCCGAGGGCCCGTGGTCATTGTTCCCGACGCTGTCGTGCCCTCCGGACCCGTTCACGGCACCGCCCGACTCCCATGTCAGTCCACGCTCCTCTCCAAATGGGCCAAGTCCATTGTCCGCCTCCTGGGCCCTGTGGCCGGCGGTTCTGCATGGGGCCCTCGGGGAGGCCGTGCACTGAGTCCACGGGCAAAACGCTGGTGGTAGGGGGAAGGGGGTCTGGGAAGGCCCACCTGCACCCCACACCAGATGGACAGCGTGAGGCAGGGCCATCTGCAAGGAAGGCCGCAGGGCTGGGATGGAGGCCCAGCCCCACAGAAGGACCTTTCTCCACCTGAGCCCTGGTCCCAGGGAGGGTCTATCCTGGGCGTGCGTGATGGGGACTCAGGGCACCTGGTGCACAATCATCCCAGAAGCATGGGCCGCTCCCTCCTCCCCAAAGGCCACGGAGCTGGGGCACCGAGATGCTAGCTGCGGGGCTGGCTGCTCGCAGGCTTCGCTTAGACACACTGCCCTTTACTCTTCCGAGACTTTCAAGTCAAGGAGGGAAGGGAAGGCCGATCGTCACGCAGGTCTCCATTCTCTCCAGGGGAGGAGGGCCAGCCTCCTTCCCGAGCATGGGTCCCTCCCTGCACCAAGCCCCACTCCCAGCAGCCTCAGACAAGACCTGCCCTTTCCGGGGCCCGTTCGCCTCCCCCCGCCCCCCTGCGCTCTGGACCTCCTCCACCAGCCGGGGACAGTCCTGAGGGGCCCTGGACACACAGGTGAGCTTCCGGAGACCCAGCCTGTCCTCCGCGTCGTGATGGGAGCGCGGCCCTCTGCGCCCAGCCCCAGGCAGGCGAGTGCTGTCCGTGGTGCTGAACCAGGCCCTCTGACACGGCCCCGCCGGAGGCCGGCACTGCGCTGGGGCCCCGGGACCCCAGAAAACGGGGCCGGTCACTGCTGCATGCCTAAGAGGAGTGGGTATTAAAGCCGGGTCAGCGCAAGTTTGCCCCGGAGTGAGCCCTAAGCCGCATGGGGTGGGCGGGGTCTGCACTTCACCCCCATGCCGCCCTCAGTGACTCAGGGCCCCCTCTTCCAGAGAAGCACCAACACTGCGTCCACCTCAGCCTCCCTCCTCCACGTGCAGGGACCCCAGGCTCACACTAGCCCGCCTGGGAGGCAGGTCCAGGCCAGCTGATGATCACTAATCCCCGTGATGCCCTTCCACCACGTCCAGGACAGGCTCTCGGGCTCTGGGGTTCAGATGTCCGGTTCCCTGTGCATATTTGGGGGTCACCACCTTGCCTCCCACCAGCACTTGGAGGGCCCTGAGCTGAGGGGTATGGGAAGCCCTCTGCCCCATGCTGACCTTCACAAGTAAGCATGCCAGGGCCAGGTGCCAGCACATGCCAGGGTTACAGCAGTGAGTGGGGGGCAGGCATATGGGGCCAGGGGCCCCGGGTGTGGCCTGTGCCCTGCTTTCTCTCCTGCCTCCTTACTCGTTTCCCGCCTTGACTCCCGGAGGCACACAGACCTGGGGGCGCATGAGCATCTACTTCACGTGCAGTTTAGAGCTAGTGAAGTCAAAGTTGACCCGTTGTGTGCAGCTCTTTCCAACACCATGGACTGTAGCCTGCCAGGCCCCTCTGTCCATGGGATTCTCCAGACAAGCACACTGGAGTGGGTAGCCATTCCCTTCTCCAGGGGACCTTCCACCCCAGGGACTGAACGCAGGTCTCCCACATTGCAGGCAGATTCTTTCCATCGGGGCCACCAGGGAAGCCCGTCTAGATCTAGGGAAGCCTGGAAACTAGACTCGCTCAGAATTCTATCCTTTTCACGTTTCACTCTGAGGAGCCGCACGGTGGTTTTAAAAATGATAAATCAGAGCAAGATCTTAGTTGAGCCCGACCAGAACATACGCCCTTTCCAAGGGTTTTACACTTCAGGAAAAATACAAGTGATTGATTGTGAGTAAAATCGGGATAAAATGCATTTAGTAGACAGAGTTTTAGAGGCATGTGGATGCTGGAAAGCTGAGTGATGACTGGCCTTTATGGAAAGGCCAGAAAGAGGTTTGGGGCGCAGGGAGCCCACAGGTGGGGGTCAGCGGGATGCAGCTGTGGGGTCTTGGTCACCTTCCCCTGCCCGAAGCACCTGGCACCCTAAGCAGCAAGTCAGTCCTCCCCAGAGGGGGCACCGCCAGGCGGGCACACCAGGCAGGCAGGTGGGGCCGGTCCCTCGCTGTTTATGATGTGCGCCTGGACTTGGGTCCATTACAAACGAATGCACCAACCCAGTCACTCGGACGCAGCCTGCAGCAGCGGCAGTTGACAGGCGACGGCCATAAACGCGGCCGGCCGGCACCGGGCACCGCGCTCAGCGGCAGCGGGCTGCTCCCACAGCGACCCCGACCAAGCTCCACTTGACAGCCCCTGCCTCAGTGCGCGGTCCCGCCAGCAACACCCCAGAAGGGAGCCTCGGGAATCGGCCACTGTCATCAGGATGAGCTTGTGCCGGACACAGGGCACAAGGCGGCCAGCCGCCCAGGTGGCACCCTGAGCTGCCCCTCCTGTTCTCATGCCCGCAGGGGCCTAAAGGCAAGGACAGAGCAGAGCAGGGCAGGCCAGGCCCGTTGTCCTGATCAACATCGGCAGCTCCTGATGATGGATTCTCCTGGGGGGAGGGTGCCCCACAGACCTGGGCCCAGGGGGACGTAGAGGCCTCCGACAGGGCGCTGAGGAGGGGACCCCCACTCTCACACAGGTCCCTCCATAACCTCACACCCCTCTTCCTGCTGGCTGAGTCGCACGCCCACCACCTCTCCCTGACCCACCTCCAGCGCCCTGACCCTGGGCCCACGGCCACTGAAGGCTCCGCCCCAGGGCCACTGCAAGGGGGACAGTCCCCAGGGCAGCCTCCAACCTCCCCACCCCTCAGACAGCCTCAGCAGCGTGTGGGACTTCAAGATTCACATGCCCAGACCTGCTGAGCCAGAGGTGAGACAGGGGCACCTGTGTGGCTCACCCCCCACCAGACTGGGGACCCAGCACCTGTGTGGCTCACCCCCCACCAGACTGGGGACCCAGCAGCCGTGTGGTTCACACCGTCCCCCAGGAGGCCAGGGGGGAGCATCTGTGTGATTCACCACCCCCGACCAGGGGACCAGGGACCCAGCACCTGTGTGGTTCACCCCCTGCCCCCCACCAGAGGGCTCAGGTTGAAAGCTGACCCTTGCCTCTGAGCCCCAGCCCTCCTGGGACAACTTCTCTGGGACAGCTGGCCACCACCAGGTTAGGAGCTCGCCGCACCTCTCCACAACCTCAGGGCCACCTGTCTGCCCAGGCCCTCCATGTGGCCCCCAAAGCACAGCCCTTGGCCTCGAGCCCCGTGTGGCCCCCAGAGGTCTCACCCTCGGGGACCCAAGCAGTGCCCACCGAGGAGCCTCTCTCTGCGCACCCTGGCCCAGGCCTCTGCTGCTTCTCCACAGGCACTCCGCCTGAGTCCAGCTCAGTGGACAGAACGGCACGTGAGCAAAGGAGCCCCCGCGGTCACAAGGAGACAGGCGCTGGTCACCCGGGTGATGGGGGGCAGCCCACGCGGGCACACAGGCGCTGGTCACCCGGGTGACGGGGGGCAGCCCACGCGGGCACACAGGCGCTGGTCACCCGGGTGACGGGGGGCAGCCCACGCGGGCACACAGGCGCTGGTCACCCGGGTGACGGGGGGCAGCCCACGCGGACACACAGGCGCTGGTCACCCGGGTGACGGGGGGCAGCCCACGCGGGCACACAGGCGCTGGTCACCCGGGTGACGGGGGGCAGCCCACGCGGGCACACAGGCGCTGGTCACCCGGGTGATGGGGGGCAGCCCACGCGGGCACACAGGCGCTGGTCACCCGGGTGACGGGGGGCAGCCCACGCGGGCACACAGGCGCTGGTCACCCGGGTGACGGGGGGCAGCCCACGCGGGCACAGGCGCTGCTGCCCAAGCCCGTCCGCCTGCCCAGGTCCCGCTAGTGGGGACAGGTGAGGGGACAAGCACCCTGGGAGAGGGCCAGGCCCACGCCTGGACCCGTGTCCATGGCCTGCGCTGTCCACTCCACGGGCCCTCTGGAGAGACGAGGAGTCCAGGGCCTGCTGTGAAGGGACAGGCAGGGTCAGGGGTCCTAGACCTCGGAATGTTTGTGTCCACCGTCTCCCGAGTGTGCATAGGGCATGACCAGGCTGCTGCAGGCAGGGTGGGCGCTGGTCCGGCCTTGAGGGGCATCCTCTCCGGTCCCCTGGCTCCTCCAGCCACACCCTGCCCCCAGGATACCCCCCTCCAACTCCTGCCAGGCCAGGGACCCGGGAGCATCAGACACCCCGCGGGTGTACATTTTTATAACTACAGAAGCCGGTACTGATGGACATGCCCTTTAATACAAACATCCAGAGAAAAACAGCAACAAGCTGTGGAGATGGAAGGCGGAGGCTCGCTGGCCTCCTTTGCCACGGTGACGTGGGGGTAGGGGACAGGAGGAGGCGCAGATGACCCCGGCCCAGTGCTGGGTGGGGACCAGCTGCCCGCGGAGGTCAGGGGGGCAGGCGGGCATGGGGGACGGCGGGGCCCCCAACAGCTGACTGCAGGGAAGGCCCAGCAGGCTGGACTTCGAGCTCAGCGGGTGGAGGAGGCAGGCGTGGACCGAGGGCTGGGCGGGGCGCAGGTGCACTGTCAACAGCAGGCAGGGCCCACTCAGCCCCCGAGCGCCCCCCAAGCTGCTGGACAGATGTGTGTCCTCGCTATAGGGCAGGGGAGAGGGGTGACAACCCCCCCAACTCCCTGTTCCGACGCCTGACCACCCCGCCAGGCTCTCCCACACGTCTCGCTGGGCCCGGCGGTCAGCCGCTGGTGATGGATGGTTTCTGGAGAGCCACGGGGCAGTGGCCCCGCTCCCGTGAGGATGTGGGGCCGGCCCCCCTTTCCGGGGCTCTCGGGGGGGCCCAGGCTTCGCCGTGGAGCGGGCCCCTCCCGTGGGCTCCGGAGCCCATCCCTGGCTGTGGGCAGGGCTGACAGTCAGTCCAAGATGGTCTTGAAGTCCGCGGTCAGGGCGGGGTCGGCCGCCGCCTCCAGGGCGGCCCGCGTGGGCCCCGGGAGCTGCCGGTGCAGCCGTGCTCGGGCTGTGGAGGGACTGGACTCAGAGCTCCTTGTGGGGGATGCCAGAGACCGCCGCTCACCAGGCACACCGCTGAGGCCATGCGGGCACCCATGCTGGGCCAGCTGTGCGCCGGCAGGCTTGGGGATGCGAGCCTCAGCAGGGGGAGACAACCCATCACGCCCGGGACCACGGGGGCAGCTGGGCAGAGCCTGAGGGGACGCGGGTAGGGGGCTGGTGGGCAGACGCCGCGGGGAGCAGAGGCCCCCAGAAGGGCAGTGAGAGGTGGCGGGACCGGGGTGGGTGTGCCCTGGGCGGGGCAGGGCTGTGACCCCGGCTCCTGGGGACTCCTGGGCCCACCCACCTGCCCGAAGAGGCTGCCTTGTGTCCGCCCACACCCACCTGTCCGGAGGGCCCCCAGCAGGCGGCTGTAGGTGACACGGTGGCGAGCCAGCTTGTGCAGGAAGGCATGGAGACACAGCCACTGCGCAGCTTCAGACGGGAACAGGCCGGAGGCGCCCCTGGCCCCCAGCGACGCCCCTGGGGACACAGGAGACTGAGGCCCCGCCCGACACTGTGCCGGGGAGACCGGGGGCCCTGCAGGTGGAGAGCATCAGTGCGGTTTTGGGGACAATGTTGGGGGGGGGTGGTAAAATAGCCATTTTGTTTCAGGAGCCACCCCGATAGGAGCCCGGGGAATTCTGACAACGGAGATGTTTTCTTCAACTTCTCCAAGAAACCTCCACAAACAAGGGGCTCAACCGCGGGGCGTGGGGGGCGTGCAGCCCAAGTCCGCGCCCCCCGCGGGCCCTCAGCCCCGGGCGCCCGAGCACCTGCGTTCCTGGCTCTCAGGAGGGCGTAGCCGCGGGACGCGGTGTCCGCGATGACCTGGAGAAAGAACGCGGGGCTGCTCCCGACCGGCTGGCTGAAGGGCAGCTGCAGCACGCAGGCGTGGAACCTGGGGGCGGGGCCCCGTCAGGACACGCCCCCTGGGGCGGGGCCCCGTCAGGACACGCCCCCTGGGGCGGGGCCCCGTCAGGACACGCCCCCCATGCCCCGCGAGGGGCTCCACGGAGACCGCTCAGGCTGAGCCTGGCTCGGGTCCCGGTTATGGGTGGGTGAGCCCCGGACTCCACGGTCAGCTGCCTGCGCCCCGGCTCAGCTTCTGGAGGCGGACATGGCCCCAGGGAGGGGAATGTTCCGGAAGCTGGTCTGCGCTGATTGGTGCGGCTTCCCGCTGCCCCTCCTGGGGGCACCTGAGGGCTGGCGGCCACCGCAGGCAGCGCCCTCTGCTCCCTGACCCACCCTGTCTGGCCCTGCAGCCCTCCCCCCGCCCCAACCCCTACGGACCTGGCCCCCGAGTGCTCCCTGGGGAAGAGCAGCGTTCCGGGGTGCACGAGGACCCCAGGACACGGGCTGCCTCCTCGCACGGGGAGCAGCGTGGCCCCCCTCCCCGACGCACCTGTAGGCCTGCAGCAGGAATATCTTGTAAACGTTTGTGAAGACCGTCTGGAGGCTGTTCACCTTCAGAAAGAAAAGAGGAGAAAACACTGCTCCTGAGTTTGCTTTACGGCCACATCAAGCGGAGCAGGAGAAAGGGTCGCCCTGGTAAGAACCCCACGGCCTCTCCGAGAAACCCACCAGGTCCCCCGGGGCCCTCAGAGGCAGCCAGGCCCGCGGGAAGGGTAAGGGCGGGAGCCTGGCCGGACGACGGCCCAGGCCCCATGGGGACAAGCAAGGGCCACAAAGGCCCGGCCCCAAGGGGACAAGCAGGGGCCAGGCGAGGACAGCGGGGTGAGGGCTGTGGGCACATGCATGCACACAGCTGCACACACGTGCACACCCACATGCTCGGTCATACATACATGAGCACACACATGTGATGACTAATACCCTTTCACACACAGGCACACACACACACCCGCATGCTCAGTCATACGTACACGAGCACACATGTATGTGATGACTAATATCCTTTCACACACAGGTACACACGCACACCCACACGCTTGGTCATACGTACACGTGTGTGATGACTAATGCCCTTTATATCCTTTCACACACAGGTACACACGCACACCCACACGCTTGGTCATACATACACGTGTGTGATGACTAATGCCCTTTCACACACAGGCGTGCACCCACACCCACCCCCCCAGGATCTACAACACATGGGGTACCAGCTGCCCCCGTGCCCCGCGGCCCCGCCCCCCACCTGCAGGTCCAGGAAGAGCCCGTGGCACTTGAGCTGCAAGACCGCCAACAGCTTGCGACGCATGTTCCTCCCGGGCTTGAAGCCCTGGGTGAAGGTGAGACTCGCTCTGATGGACGTCCGGGCGTAACTGTGAGACAGGATGGGGTCCTGGGAAGCGCGTGTGTCCACCCTGCATTGACCCACACTTGGATGTCCTGCCCCTCGGCTACACTGATTGGCCAGGAAGGCCGCCTGTCCCCCACACGGTCACAGCTTCACAGGCGGCCAGGCATGACAGTGGGCGGGTCACGACTCGCCGGTGTGTGGACACGCGAGGGGGTGTCGGGAGCAGCAGGTGGACACACGGAACCGCAGACGGAAAGCGTCCGCCCCTGCGTCTTTCCAGGGAGTGCCCCACGAGGGAACGCCTGGCGAGGGGCCGGGGGCAGACCCCAGCTCCCCAGCAGGACTGGGCTAGCACCACAGGACAGGATAGCCCCATCCAGCAGTGCCCTGAAACTGCTCATTACTCACAGAGCAGAGGACACGCCTGCATCCACATTGCTCCTCGGGCCTCCACGTCTGTGTAAAGCCTGGGGCTCGCTGCACCATCCCAGGGCGGGGCGGGGGGAGGGGAGAGGGCCGCCAGGGGCTCAACTGTGTCCCCAAACTCACAGGCTGAGCCCCGCCCCCGCGACCGTTCGGGGACAAGGCCTTTGAGATGGTGACTAAGGTCAAAGAGAGCATAAGGGGGGCCTGAATCCACTGGGACGGGGGCCCCAGGAAGAGACGCTGAGACGCTGAACACAGAGAGTGACCACATGGGGGTTGGGGGCGCAGATGCGTCCACACGCCCCGGAGAGGCCGCAGGAGGGATCGGCCGGGGAGGGACCTACAGAGCCGACCACGTGCCCCGAAGCTCCGTCCCCGACGGACCAGAGGGGACCACGAACCCCAGAGCCCAGTGAGACCTGGGGTTCGTGTCTGGCAGGTCCTGCCTCTCCAGGTCACAGCCACACGCCTCCCCAGGGAACACGCTCGTGCCCGAGTCCGCTACATGGTTTCCTTTCATGAAAAACGCTCAGAAAACCGCTGCCTTGGAGAGCCGGTCCCCGCTGCCCACCGTGTGGCCTCTGACCCCCAGGGCCCAGGGTCTGTCACTCACCTGGAGTGGTCGCCATGCACCTCCAGGGTGCGGGTGTCCAGCAGCAGGCCGCACCAGGGGAACAGGCAGTGGGCCGGCAGCTGCAGGGGCGCCGCGCCGCCCAGGGCCCCGGGCTCCACGGGGAAGTTCACCACCGTCTTCCGCAGGTTCACTTGGCAGCCGTACTCGGGCACACCGCGCACCAGCGTCCTGAGGCCGGGCGCCGTGTGAGCACTGGACGGACAGGGCCGCACTGGGTGTCTCGGGGGCGCTGGGCAGCGTCACCCAGAGAGACAGGCAGGCCACTGAGGGTGGGCTGAGACCGTGGGCCCCCGCGCAAGGCTGGAATGGCCCGGCTCTGCGGAGCGACCTGCTGCTCGTGATCAGGGGCCAGGGAGGCTGGTGGCAGAGGCGCCCCAAGGACCAGCCCTGAAGCGTGAGTGGACGCTGGGACTGTACGCCAGGCTCTTGGAGCCCTGGGACTGTGCCGTAGGACGCTCCCCAGAGGCGCAGGGATGCACGGGAGGACCGTGTTCACACGCCTGCAGGACGTGTGCTGGGAGGCGCGTGCAGAGAAGCACACACGGGGGACCTCACCTGAGGAAGTCTCTGGCCCGCGTCAGGTGAGGGGTGACCAGCAGGAAGTCATCCACCAGGCGCAGAAGCACCCTGGGCACAGAGAGACCCCACAATGAGGGCAGACCCTGAACACACCACTGTATGCCCACACACAGCGTCCTCCCGGGGGCTGGTGAACGGTGCAAGGCTTAATGTCTGAATTCAGCCGGACGTGAATAAAGTGACCTTCTCCAGAGAAGCCAACCACAGACCGCTGTCCGTGGGATTTGGCTCCGGCTGGGACGAGCAGGGCCCAGCAGTTGGGCTGGGAGCAGACGGGCTCAGTGCCGGCCAGATGCCCTGGCCATGCTGCAAGCCATGCTCACTCCCTGCTCGAGGCCTGCTGAGCACCACCCCCAGCCCTGTGCAGCAGCCCCTGCACCCAAGACCAGAAACAGAGGGGCCCCAACAAGGCCACACCTGCCGCCACGGGGGCCACGCCTGCCGCCACGGGGCCTGTGCCTGCCAGCATGGGGGCGCACCCGCCACCATGGGGCATCCCCATTGCCACGGGGCTGCGTCCACTGGCCCGGAGGCTGTACCCGTCCTGCTGGACTCCAGGGAAGAGCTTGTTCTCCATGTCCCCGTAGCAGAAGCTGCAGAGCAGGGTGGAAAGGATGGAGCCCTGGGGGATCCCCTGACACTGGATGTAGGACCTGGGGGGCAGGATGTGGTCAGCAGGTGGGCCGGCCACGGCGAGCCTCACGTTCACATCATACACACACATGCACCGACACAGCCACACGCACACACAGGTGTGCACACACCACTCCCACCTGGGGGAATGCGAATCAACACATTCGTCACACCCCCCACGAAGCCCTGCCACACGCCAGCCCGGCCACACGCGGCACGACCCCGCTCCACGAGGGGTGGTGGCCCTGGGGAGGAGTCAGGCTCCAGGCCTTTCACGCAGAGAAGGATCTCCTCCCCCTGGTGCCATGTCCACGCGTGTGCAGACCTGTGCTCTCGTCAGAACTCGCCCTTCGGTGCAGTGGGCGCGCGTGCCTCCCCAGGAGTATGTGCGAGTTTATATTTTACTGGACCTGCCTTGCCATAAGCATTGTAGTTACTTGGAATGTAATAATAACGAAGGTACATACTTTAGGCAGAAAGTTTCCTGAGCCTGGAGCACGTTCACAACCCCTGAGACGGCCGTGGCCACGAGCCCGAAGCCCCCTGGACCCCTGCGACCCCTGGACCCAGAGGGCTCTCACATGGACGCCACCAGAGCAGATGTGGTTTCACACACATTAAGAGAATGACCAGCTGCCTTCTGACCTCGAGCACGTCCCGTAAGTGGAGGGCCGTGTGCGGCCGCCCTGGCCATGGGGCTGGGGCGCCTCCTGGGCACTGAGTGGGCAGGCGGGGCCCAGACCTACCTGCCCCCGATCCTGATGACGTGGCTGCGGACCAGGTGCAAGAAGAGGTTGAAGAGGCTGCTGCCAGGCTCGTTCAGGGAGCAGCTCTGCAGAGGCAGGCGGGCAAGGGGCTGGAGTGGACGCTGCTCTGGGCCGGCATGTGGCCCGGGGGAAGGGGCCCACACCCAGAGGGAGGCGGCAGGGAGCCCCGAGGGCCCAGGCCCCGCTGGGGAATCTGCTCATGCAGGAAGTGCGTCCCCACAGGGCTGAGTTGGGGGCGGGTCTGTGGGGCAAGCCCTCTGCCCTCCTGGAGGAGGTGGACACGCGTTCTTGTGTACTCAAGGCCAAAATGGAGGGAGAAGACGGGCAGCAAAGCGCAGAGGGGCCACGGACGGCAGGGGTGCAGGAGGCCCGGGAGCAGGAGGAGGTGCCCAAAGGCAGGGGCGCATCTGCACTGGCCAGCCCACGAGGCACGGGCGCCCACACCCACCTGCTCGATGACCACGGTGTCCCTCAGGGAACCCATCGCCTGCAGATGCTCCACGAGCTGCCTCAGGTACGGCTGGAAGTCCGAGAAGGTGGACACCTGCTGGCCGAGGACGGGGTGAGGCGGATGGACACCCCACCCCAGACAGCATGGGTGCTCAGGACGGGGGTCAGACCTGGGGGGCTGGCCACGGCCACTGTGACCGGGCAGAAAATGCCGGGCCGCCGGGGGTGCCCAGGAGGTGCGGACACAGACGGACTGGGGTCTTGGTTTTCGGGGTGCATCCTGCTTTCCCCTGACCTCTCCCCAAGGCCGGGATCCACTGAGCAGAAAGACTATGGGGTTCTGGGCCACGAAGCAGCAAGGACGAGTTTGGGTGGACCCCGGGAGCTGGTGATGGACAGGGAGGCCTGGGCCATGAAGCAGCAAGGATGAGTGTGGGTGGACCCCGGGAGCTGGTGATGGACAGGGAGGCCTGGGCCATGAAGCAGCAAGGACGAGTCTGGGTGAACCCCGGGAGCTGGTGATGGACAGGGAGGCCTGGCGGGCTGCCGTCCATGGGGTCGCAAAGAGTCGGACACGACTGAGCGACTGAACTGAACTGAAGCAGCAAGGACTGACAGCATCCCCGGGGGAGCTTGCAGAGCAAGGGCCCTCACTCAGGCACCCCAGGAGCCACGCTGAGCCGAGCACGTGGTCCTAGCAGCCAGGGGGCTGGGCCCGGGGGCTCCTCGCAGTGGACACGGGGGAAGGGGAAGTGAGGCAGGCCAGACGCCACGCTGTCCACAACGAACCCTTGCAGGACTCAGGTCACAGCTCCACTGTCAGGGAAACACCACCCACCCTGGAAGAGAACTCACAAACCCACACGTTAACGTTCCTAATCACAAAGTCTGGCACTTTGTGGAAAAACAGGCCCAGGTGTGACCAAAACCTCTCACAGGACAGACAGACGAGAAACCTGCCCGGGGGCTGGGGAGGCGCCAAGTTTCTGGAATTTTTAAAATCAGTCAAGATAACACTGCTAACAAAACAGAGGCAAAGCAGAGGGACTTAACCAGAGACCGGGAACCTGTGAGAAAAAACAACTTCTAAACCTGAAAAACAGGCCAGCGAACTTAAGGCCTGGTTAAACGCGCAGACGAGTGAGCCAGAAGACGGGCCTGGAAGAGCCCAGCCTGGAGCAGAGACGGAGCACAGCAAGGCGCCAGCAAAGACGGGCTCAGAACAGACCCTGGTGACTTCCCTGCGACCCAGGGGCCACGACGCCAAGCTCCCAAGGCCGCGGCCCAGGTTCAGTCCCTGGTTAGGGACTCACGTTCCCCACGCTGGAACTAAGATCTGGGGCAGCCTAATTAACTAATTAAGATAAATCAGCCCCGCCTGAATGAGGCAGCTCGAATAACAAACATCCCGACAGCACTGGGGTCAGGCAGCCAGCAGGCGGCGGCGCAGGCACGACACGGTTTCAGCCCAAAACGGCAGAGAAGCTGGGTCCGTCAAAATGAAAAACATCTGTTCACAGAGACTCGCTTGCGACGGCAACGGCAGGGTAGGCTGAGACAGCATCCACGACCGCCCAGAGGCGCGTCCCCAGAACATGGGCTCATCCCCTCGACGACAAAGGAGACAGACAGCCCCACGTGGGGAGACTGGACGGGCGCCCCCCAATTCCCCCAGAGGACATGCCAGCCGGCAGCTGACACATGAGGTGCCCAGAGCCCGGTCCACCGGACCTGGTCCCAGAGACGGGCCCGTGTGGTCCCACCGGGCTGCCCGGCCACATGCTGCAGCCCTGCCCTTCCGGGCCCCCAACATGGCCCGCTGGACCCCCTGAGGCCCGCAGGACCGCACCTGGCACCTCTCGGGCGACGTCTCCTAAAATGACACAAGCCTGGAATCCACCCACGGGATTTGGGACGAGGGTTTGTCTCCACAAACAGCACATCACAGTGGTGCTGGCAACCGCCTGGATCCACATCCGGGCACAAAGCAGCAAACGCCCACCCCGCGGAAGGCCGGGCCTCACCCAGTAGCATCAGAGGCCGCCACAATGGCCCCAGACACCCGAAACCGGACCGGAGAGCTTGCTTGCATGTATCACAAGGTTAGACGGGTGAGCCTGCTGCCTGTCGGAGGAGGGGGCCTGGAGGGCGTCCTGCGGGTGCTGCCTCACCTGTGTCAGACGCCCAAGATCCCCCCAAGCTCCCTGCATCACACACCCTGGACTCACAAACGCGCTCAGCGGTGCCTGGGCCCAGGTTCTCTGTGCGCACTCCCCAGCGCTTCCCGGGAGCCCAGCCACGTCTGTCTCCCCAGCGCTTCCCGGGAGCCCACCCACGTCTGTCTCCGGGTACACACGCTGCTCTGGGCGGGGGACAAGCGCTAGGAGCCCCCGTGGCCTCGGGGTCCACCCAGCGCCCGCGTCCTCTTCCAGCCCTTCCTGGCCTGAGATCCCCATCCCTCGGGGGAGAAGTGCCCCACCCACCCCATGAGGCACGTGCATGCAGAAGGCAGAGCAGCCTCCGAGTCGCAGGCAGGACGCCCTCCCGCCCCACCTCCCCGCCACGGGACACACACACGGTCCTGCTGCGTGGCCACGGGGACACCTCAGGACACCCGTGTGGCTCTGCTGCCGCCAGGGTCCCCCGCTCTGCGCAGCTCACGTGCAGTCAGGCCTAGGGGAGGGGCGGACCGGACGGGAATACCAGTAAGAGTAGTCCTAGGGGCTCCACAGTGCTGAGCGTGCGCCCCCCGACCCGCAGACCACGCCCCGCCGCCCCGCACTGCACCGGCCTGTGGGGCTTACGTGTCTCTTGAAGGACTTGCGCATGCGCCCGCGCGCAGTCCGGACCATGGCGCAGTGGCGCACACAGTACGTCTTCTCCTGCGGCTGCAGCACGTTGGCGATCACCTCTGCCAGCTTGTCCTGGGGGAGGGCATCGTAGGCCCCCACCACGTCCACCTATGCGGGAACAGGGGCCTGAGGACACGTTCACTTCTAACCCCGAGCTTTGGGTCCGGCTGGTCCTGACCTGCCATCAGCGGATGCTGGGGTGAATCGAACATGAGGGATGGGGAGACCCAGTACCCCCATCCCTGCCCTCCATGGGCTCTCTCTGAGACACCCCACAGCCCTGGACTCTGAGCACCCCCAGGACTAGCCTGCGTGCCCTCTCTGAGCTGCAGGCTGGTGTCCCGGACAACCAGGGCATGACACAGGGCACCCGGCACTGGGGTCTGAGCAGGTTTCTCCTTCCCTGGAGGAGATCCCTGAGGGCAGGAGCCCCGGGGAAGTGGGGTGCACTCCCAGAGTACTCCAGAGGCACAGAGCCTCTGCCCTGGGAGCCAGGCCCCTCCCTGTCTTGCAGCTCGCAGGAGAAGCTGCGAGTCACGTTTACCATGGACGTGGCTCCACCAGGGGTGGCCCGTCGCGGCACACGGGGCTGTAGGAGGTGGCCACTCCCCTCATCAGCTGCGCCGGGCCCACAGGCTCACCTGCGGGCCCGCTTCTCTCCAGAGGGGTGGGAGCGGGCACCCACCTTGACGAAGTAGAGCGGGGGGGCTGGGCCCCGGGCCCTCAGGGGCAGCACGAAGGCCCGCCAGGCCCTGTGGATGTCGTCCATGCCCAGCACCGAGGCCCCCAGGAGGCCGGGCCGCCGAGCTCGCTCGTAGTTCAGCACCGCGAACAGCGTCTTGATCCGTGAGCTGAGATGCTGCACCTGCAGGCCCAGCCCAGACGACAGTGTCACCTGAGCAGCGATGGCCAGGGACTCGGGGTCAGACCGCCCCAGGGGCCGTCCCCAAGGGTCACCAAGCGTCAAACAGCCCCCAGGGGCCGTCCCCAAGGGGACTCGGGGTCAGACCGCCCCAGGGGCCGTCCCCAAGGGTCACCAAGCGTCAAACAGCCCCCAGGGGCCGTCCCCAAGGGGACTCGGGGTCAGACCGCCCCAGGGGCCATCCCCAAGGGTCACCAAGCGTCAAACAGCCCCCAGGGGCCGTCCCCAAGGGGACTCGGGGTCAGACCGCCCCAGGGGCCATCACCAAGGGTCACCAAGCGTCAAACAGCCCCCAGGGGCCGTCCCCAAGGGGACTCGGGGTCAGACCGCCCCAGGGGCCATCCCCAAGGGTCACCAAGTGTCAAACAGTCCCCAGGGGCCGTCCCCAAGGGGACTCGGGGTCAGACAGCCCCAGGGGCCATCCCCAAGGGTCACCAAGCGTCAAACAGCCCCCAGGGGCTGTCCCCAAGGGGACTCGGGGTCAGACAGCCCCCAGGGACAAGGGGCAGGTCCCCTGCTCTCTGCTGCCCCCTGTCCACCAGCCCCCCTCAGACCCCAGAAAGACCATGTGGCCAAGCTGCCCACGCCCACTTCAGACCCCAGGGTGTCCCCAGGGACCTATCCTGGGATCACGGACACCAGTTGTTGAAATAGCAACCAGCCACACGCTGGGTCCCTCTCCTCACCTGGTCCCCCCACCCAGCAAAGAGGGACGCTGCCTCCTGGGGGAACACTCCCACAGCGGGTGAGCGATGCCTCACTGCTCGTGGACAAGCCCCCACCAATAGTGATGGCTTCTCTGTCACTAATCACCCCAATCACTGCAGGGGGCTCTGGCAGGGGCGGGAGCTGCTGGTGACGCAGGGGTGGCTGGGGGGGGGGGCGGTGGTGCGGGGGGACAGTCACAGGGGCCAAGCACAGGGGTGAGGTCCTGGGGACCCTGGCAGGCTGGTGACAGACGTCACATACCCCTCTGCCCCGGCACCCAGAGAGCACACTGCCCCCCTGCCCTAGGGGATTCCAGGAGCCAGGGGGGCACAGCGGGGTCTCAGAGCCGGGCCGGCACCCCGCAGGACAGGCCTCACTGGGAGCTCCTTCTCTGGATCCAGGAGTCCTCCGGCCACGCCCCCTGGCTCCCCAGGACCTCACCGCAGCCCCCAGACACCCTGGGACTTTGGCCACAGCCACTGGGCCTGGGTTTCAATGCACTTTGCCCAGAGCAACGCGAGCAGCGACCTTCTTGTCTCTGGGCGGCGCCTGGGCGCCCTCAACACAGCCCACGTTCACGATGGGCCGCAGCCCGCCGGGCTTGGGGACGAAACGGAGCCTGGATGTCAGCAGAGCCGGCCTGGCCTCCTGGTGCTGCCTGACCTCTGCTTCTGACAGTTCTTGAAGCCGCACACGGTCTAAGTGTTGTCTGAAACAGAGGTGCCCGTGGGCAGCCAGGGCAGGTCAGCCTGGTGGGCGTCCATGCCCATGCAGCGGGCAGAGCTCATGACCGGCATGCCCGGTTCCTGGTGGACAGAGCTCTGACCAGGACTGGACAGGACGGCTTGCTGGGGAGACCCTGGGGTCTGGAGTGGGTGTGGGAAGCTTGGCCACCACGTGCTTCTGGGGTCTGAAGGAGGCTGCTGGGCAGGGACCCCACGTCCTCCTCCTGGAACAGGCAGGGGGTGCTTGGTGGAACCCCCAGGAGGAGCAGAATCATCTCCCCACGGACCAGCCTGAGCTTTAGCCTTCACCCTAAAACCATCCACAGGCATGGGCAGGGGTCCTCCCACCTCCTGGCCACTACGGGGAGTATGCTCCCCAGGCTGGTGGCCCTGAAGGAAGCCCATGGTGGGACTCGAGCATCCACCAGGTAGGGGACAGGCCGCAGGGGCCCCACAAGAAAAGCCGGGCTGCCCACTTCAGTTTACATGCTAGGAAATGCTTGAATGGGGTACCCTCAGTCAGACCCACGGTAAGGGCCTCCAGAGGCTCCCCAGATGCCGGAGGACACGGGCCCCGGCCCATGTGCTCAGGGACCCCTGATCCACCCCTGACTCAGGGACCCCAGCCCACATGCTCGGGGACCCCCACTTAGCTCCTGACTTGTGACTTGGGGACCCTGGCCCACGTGCTCGGGGACCCCCACTTAGCTCCTGACTCGGGGACCCCAGCTCTGCTCCTGACCCAGAGCACCTCCCCTGCCCAGACGCTCAGCTGGGATCCCTCTCGCTGGGCGCCTGGACAGGCTCAGCTCGTGTCTCAGGCGGCCCCCCCAACCCGTCCCGGCTGGGTCCCCGTCCACTGACAGCCACCCAGGCCTTCACAGAGGACACAGATGGCGGGTGGGGACAGAGCTCGTGGCCGCCGTGTAGGCACTCAGCCCCTGGGTAGCCTGCTTCACGGTGCCCCCAGCACCCCCAGTGGCCGGCGTCAGACAGGTGGGTCCGAGCGTGCGGGCGCGGGCATCCCCCTGCGTACCTGACGCCCAGGCGCTGCAGCTGGCTCCAGACGCGCTTCCGGAAGAAAAAGAGCCGGTTCTTCTGGAACGTGGTCTCCGTGACATAGAAGAAGCTCCTGAGCAGCTCCACCACGTAGGCGCCCATCAGCCAGCACAGGAAGCGGCCCAGGACAGCCTCGCGCCGGTGGTGCTCCGCGGCAGGCACGCAGCGAGCCCCTGTGAAGAGAGACACCGGTGCTCACCCTCCACGCTGCCCACCGCAGGCCAGGATGGCTGCCCACGGCCTCTGAGTCCACGGCGACTCGGAGCAGGGGCACAGGAGAAGGCGGGTAACTCAGCAAGGAGCTTCCCCGGGTCACGGGCTAAAGAGGTGCTACCGCATCTCTGCGCTTTGATAGAAAATGTTTTTAAATGAGGTTCCCCTTTCTTTTTACTTTCCTCTTGTGGCTACTGTAAGATTCTGAATGAGGCATGGCGCTCACGTATGTTCCTGCCGGACAACGTGGACCCGGAGCCCCAGCACTTGTCCCTGCGCATGCAGACTGGGGGAGCCGGGGCTGCTCTCCGTACGGGGGGCTTGGGGGGGCTGCGCTGCAGTTTCAGGCATCGCCACAGGGCTGCAGGGGCTGGAAATGCCCAGGGGTTTGCAGGCTGAACACAGGGGGGGCACGCAGAGGCGGTCGCAGGCTGAGGAATGCCCAGTGCTGCCGGCTCCGGACACACGCCCCGCGGCCCTCTGTGGTTTACGCTGTGCCACAGGGGCCTCAGCACCGACAGAGCCGGGGCCTCACCGGCCGAAACCGGTTCAGAGGGCAAGGAAGGGGGCCCGGAGATGGGTCTGGGGCAGGACGGTGAATAGCCAGCGAAGGAAAGAGGAGGGGTGAAGCCACGCCCACACTGACCGAGGGAGCAGGGAGAGCAACGTCTAACTTGAGCCACGGCTGGCTGAGCCGGGAGACAGTTCAACTGTGATCCGACCCCAACACGAGAGGCTACAGTTGGAAGGAAACCACCCCGAGGGCAACAGAGAACACAAATCTAATTCTAGACGAGACACCCACACACACACGTGAAAAAATGCACATCAGGAAACGGAATAAAGACACAGGAAAAGCGGGCAAATCGGGAAGATGAGAAAGACGCACCCAGGCTCGCCGGTCAGCACAGAGAAGTATAAGTGCAGGGAAGCGGCAAAGACGGTCAGACGCGATCAGAAAGACTCAGCGCTGCGACCTGACACCTACGCTATGCATCCTCACAGGACAGGAGAGGCTGAAGTTAAACACTAGATAACGGAAACCGCCTCGTGGGGAGGCAGGGAAACAGACTCTACGGTAAAGAGACTCACTAGACGCTCACGAGAAAAGCTGGCGCACGGGTCAACGAGGGGGCCGAGCCATCACCTCCCTCCAGATGCCAGGCTCTCAGGAGTTTAGGGCTCAGACTGGGCAGTGCACAGAAGGGGCTGGCCCTGCCGCTCCTGGCTCTGCCCTGCGGACATGCTGGGTGGCGGCTGCACGGGAGGAGCCCCACATCAAACCCAGACCGCCACACAGGGAAGGACCCCAAAGGCCCAGCTTCACAGAAAGTCCGCTGCACCCCAGCAGCTGCCCACTGTCCTGGGACCCGGCTGGCAGCCAGCTCTCCCCTCTGTGCCCGCCCAGCCCGGGGCCTCGGTCAAGGACACAGTCCTCTCGTACCGGCTGCCAGTGGCCCTGGCCTGGTGGACGCACAGTAGAACTCACTGGGTCTGCAGACGGCTGACCAGAGCTGGCTGGGGAACCCCGAGCCTTACCTCCCAACCCCACCCATGGGGGTTCTCAGCCCAGTTCCCACTTCTATCAGGGAGCATCGCTCAAGGCAGCTAACCTTGAGGTCAGAAAGGGATGATGAACCCCCGCAGCCATGCCCACCGGGGCTCCAGGTGCCCCACCTGCCATCTGCGAGTCCCCCCCTCCACTGCCCCTTCCCAGGCCCAGAACCTCCATGAAGTCCAGTATCCACGCAAGCTGGGTGGGAGACGGGGTCAGAGGTGGAGAACTGAGGTGGGGAGCTACCAGAAGCCCCCGCCCCCTCCTCCGGGTGCCTCACCTGGGCTTGCGCGCAGCCAGGAGCAATCCTGCACCTTCATCTTCCACGTGAGCTCCTGCTGCGAGAGCCTGCCGTGCTTCCCCAGGGAGAGGAGCTTCTTCACGTTCCGCAGGAAGCGCCGCTCGTTGTGCCGGGAGCCCCAGAGGCCGGAAGGCACCAGGCGGCGAAGACAGGCCCGCAGGAGGCCGTACACCTGCCAGGGGCTGCTGTGCAGGCGGAGCAGCTGGACCAGGCGCCCTGAGCTCGCCTCGCCCTCGGGGGCAGCCGCCGGCCTCTCTGCGGGGCAGCCGCCCGCACCAGGGCGCTTCTGATGGTCTGGCCCCGCCGGGGCCGCAGAGGCCGGCAGCGGGCAGTGCGCCCTGAGCAGCGCGCCATAGGGGCACCGCGAATGGTTCCCAAGCAGCTTCCGGAACAGGGGCCGCATCTGCCAGTAGCGCGCGGGCAGGCGGCGCGGCCGGCGGGGAGCCCCTGGCGGCCCGGGCTTCGAGTCCAGAAAGATGGTTTCCACGAGTGTCCGCGCCCCGGCCAGGCTGGGAGGCAGGGAGCAGAGCAGGAAGGAGCGGCGCAGCTGTTCGCCACCGCCGGAGCAGTAAAGGAACCGCTTGGTCTCAGCGCAAGCTCCGGCACCCGGCTCGCCCTCCGGGGGTGACAGCCGCCAGGACGCGGAGCCGACACCCCGCTCGCCGCCAGGGAAGGGGCGGCAGGGCCCGGGCACGTCGCCCTCCCGAGACTTGGCTTCCGCAGCGTCTCGGGTAGGTGTCACCACGCGGGGCGGGCCGCGGGCCGCCTGCCCTTCGAGATCCCACCCGGGCTCCAGGCCGCGCCTGGGCCTCTTGGCTGGAGGCAGTCGTCCCCGCGCGCTGCCACGACGCCGCCTCGCGCCCTGGGCCCGCGCCTCCAGGAGTCCTTCGGCCTCCCCGTGGCCGCGGTTCGACGAGGCCGGGCGCGGGAGTCCGAAGCCCGCCCGGATCCCGCCCACTTGCCGCGTGGGCCGAGGAGCGGCGGCGGCGCGGAGGTCGTAGAGTGGCGGCCCACACACCTGGTAGGCGCAGGTCGGGGGCACCAGCAGGTAGAGCGCGCAGCGCGACAGCAAGTGGGTGAGCACGTCGTCGCCCACGCGGTGCAGCAGCAGCCCCCAGGCGCCGCTGCCGCGCAGCGTGTCGGTTACCGTGTTGGGCAGGTAGCTGCGCACGCTGGTCGTGAAGGCCACGGGCGGCCCGCCGCGGGCCCCGGCCAGCAGCGTGAAGCCGAAGGCCAGCACGTTCCTCGCGCCGCGCTCGCAGAGTCTCTGCACGACTCTGGCCACCAGCTCCTTCAGGCAGGACACCTGCGGGAGACAATCCGTGAGTCGCTGGGGACACGGGGACGCCCTCCCCCACCCCCTCCGCTATCACCCCGCCGGCCCCGCCCAGGCTACCCGGGGACGGCCCACCTGGCGGAAGGACGGGGCGGCAGGGGGCGGCTGCGCGTCCCAGGGCACGCACACCAAGCACTGAGCCACCAGCGCGCGGAAGGCCGCCGGGTCCCCGCGCCGCACAAGCCGGTGGCCCTGGGGCCGCAGGCGCCGTACGAAGGCGGCCAGGGGCAGCACCTGCCGGTAGCTGGCCCGCAGAAGGGCGCGCACGGCCCGGCACCTGGGCGCGCGCGGCATCGCGCGGAGGAGCAGGGGTCCGGGCGGAGGAAGGGGCGGGGCCGGGCGGAGGAAGGGGCGGGGTCTCGGATGCCCGCAGCCCCGCCCCCTGCGCGCCCTCGGGGCCCGGACGGGGGCCCGGTGTTTGCGCCCAGGTACGACGAGGACCCGGCCTCCTCTGCGCGGCTGCTTCCGGGCGGTCTCCCCCGCCCCGCGCCACCAGCCCTCCCAGGGCGCAGAGGTCGCGCGAGGGGTAGCACAGTGGAAAGGCTCTGTGGTACCAAGGGAGGGGACCAGAACGCGGGGTCCCTGGGGGGGCCTGGTGCGTTCGGCGTCCCCGGGGAGCAGGTTCTTCGGGTTGGTTGCTTTAACACCCGGGCCATGACCGTGCAGCGAAGGATGATGCTCTGGGGTCCAGAAGGGGCTCATGGCAGCGAATGCGTAGCTTTGTGCGAAGAAGAGAATGGACTGCCGCCCCTGCCTGGCGGGCCTGGAGAAACCAAGGGGGCGCAGATGCATCCTCGAACATTCCTCAGGGGAGTTTCTGGAGCCTTCCCCGGCGCGGGCGGCGGGCGGTGGTCAGCGGGCAGTGGGCAGCGGGCAGCGGGCGGTGGTCAACGGGCAGCGGGCGGTGGGCAGCGGGCAGCGGCAGCACTTGCCTTGCGGGCTTGGTTTCCTTGGCTCCAAGCTGTACTTTCTCTTTGCGGGATCTTCCGTGGTTCTCACCATAAACGGAAATCCTCAGACCAGTTCTCTGTTAATCACCCATCCCATGGGTAGGGCAAAGGAAGGGGAGAAATGGAGCCACGGGTTCCCTGGGGCACCACCTGCAGGCTCCTGGCACCCAATCATGGCTCCCTTTACACCCAGAGCCACCCTGCCGTCTACAAGCACCATGAAGACGAAGACGGGTCAAGGGCCTGCCCAG
This sequence comes from Bubalus bubalis, assembly GCF_019923935.1. Taxonomy (NCBI): domain Eukaryota; kingdom Metazoa; phylum Chordata; class Mammalia; order Artiodactyla; family Bovidae; genus Bubalus; species Bubalus bubalis. The sequence goes on along the minus strand of NC_059175.1, from coordinate 70,985,920 downwards.
AGGCTCACAGCCCCAGGAGGATCGGGGGCCTCACCTTCCTGCCCAGCCACAGAGACCCTCCCAGGCCCAAGGGCACGGTTCAGAGCCTATTGACGTCTCACCCTTACTCAGACGCTTGCAGGATGTTTAAGTAGAAAGAGTAAGCTTCTGGGTCTTGGGAGGCTTGCACAAATGATACACCTGAGTTCCGCAAACACTGAATGGCTGAACAAATGGTTAATATTTCATAACATTACAAAACTTGGTCAGAAATTACTTTTCTTCGTGGCCATAGCATTTAAAGAGGGCTCCGCTTTCCCTCCGTCAACAGCGGTGTTTCGTGTCCATCCCGCTTGCTCGGGTTTGCCCCGCTGGTAACACTTGGGACCGTGGGTGGCTCTCCTGGAAGTTCTCCGTGTGAGCGCTGCGAGGTCTCAAGTTGGCTTGTTTCCGCCAGTGGGGGACTGGGCGTAGCCTTGGGAAGTGTGTTCTTCTCCAGCGACTAGAAACCAGCATGGAAAACAGTTTAAAAAGGAGAAGAAGCAAGCTATGTGATTATTACCATGCTAGCTAAGCCATAAGGGAAGCCCGAGGTAGGGAGACTTTTCTAGAGTGAATGGAAACCGTTCACCTCCTGAACACGGTCTCCACTGCCGCATGGACGGCTGCTCTGTCTCCGGAAAGCTGACAGTGGTGTTAGTCACTGTGTCGTGAAACACGAACGTGTTCTTGGAAAAAATTTCATACTGTTGGCTTATGACAAAATGCAACAAAATCCGATTCCAGAAACTTCCAGAAGGCAGTGGGTGAGTACCACACTTCACACTTGGATGTTTCTAAACAGGGAACTCTGTCGTTCAGTCACTAAGGCGTGTCCGACTGTTTGCGACTCCATGGGCTGCAGCATGCCAGGCTTCCTTGTTCTTCACTGCCTCCCGGACTTTGCTCAGACTCAACTCCATTGAATTGGAGAAGCCATCCAACCATCTTGTTCTCTGCTGCCCTTTTTTCCTCCTGCCCTCAGCCTTTCCCAGCTTCAGGGTCTTTTCCAATGAGTTAGCTCTTTGCTTCAGGGGCCAGGATTGGAGCTTCCGCGCCAGTCTTTTCAGTGAATATTCACGGTTGATTTCCGTAAGGATTAACTGGGTTGATCTCCTTGCAGGCCAGGGGACTGTCAAGAGTCTTCTCCAACACCACAGTTCAAAAGCGTCAGTTCTTCAGCAGTCAGCCTTTTTTATGGTCCAACTCTCACATCCGTACATGACAACTGGAAAAAATCATAGTTTGTTGGCAAAGTGACGTCTCTGCTTTTGAATATGCTGTCTGAGTTGGTCATAGCTTTCCTTCCAAGGAGCAAGCGTCTTTTAACTTCACGGCTGCAGTCTGCACAGTGATTCCGGAGCCCAAGAAAGTAAAATCTGTCACTGCGTCTACTCTTCCCTTTCTATTTGCCATAAAGTGATGGGACCGGATGCCATGATCTTAATTTCTTTATTACTGAGTTTCAAATCAGCCTTTTCACTCTCCTTTTTCACCTTCATCAAGAGGCTCTTTAGTCTCTCTTCACTTTCTGCCATTAGAGTGGTATCATCTGCAATCTGAGATTGTTGGTATTTCTCCCGGCAATCTTGATTCCAGGTTGTGAGTCATCCAGTCCGGCATTTCACAGGATGTACTCTGCATAGAAGTTAAATAAACAGAGTGACAATATACAGCCTTGTCATACTCCTTTCTCAATTTTGAACCAGTCTGTTGTTCCATGTCTGGTTCTAACTGTTGCTTCTTGACCTGCGTACCGGTTTCTCAGGAGACAGGTAAGGTGGTCTGGTATTCCTATCTCTAAGAATTTTCCAGTTGTGATCCACACAAAGGCTTTAATGTAGTCAATGAAACAGATGTTTTTCTGGAATGCCCTTGCTTTCTTCAGGATCGAATGGGTGTTGGCAGTTTGATTTCTGGTTCCTCTGTGGATTCTGTGCTGGGAGACAAATACTGATGTGTCATTTGTCACCTAAGGGGCGAGTGGAGACCCCCCCCCAATTACACACAAACCCAACTGCGAAGCTTACAGAAGCACGTGCAGCGGCTGGCACGGGACCCCTGGGGAGCTGGCGGGGGTTGCAGGGCTGGCCATGGACCATCACCCCTAGTCTGTGAGGAGCTGCCGCAAACGGTACAGAGGGTGCAGCTGGGCAGAGGGAGGAAAGGGGTCCCAGAGACTCCGACCCCCCGGGGAGCGTGGCCGGAGGCCTGGCTGGGGTTTAGACGCTGAGCAGGCTGTCCATGAGCAGCGGGTTCCGTCCTGTGCTCACTGCCACTGGCCTTGGAGGCACCGCAGCCCTGAGGGCACGGGCAGCCAGCTCTGGAGGGCAGCCCAGGGCGGGCCACAGTGGTGTGCCCGGCACCGGCCTGTGCCCACTGGACGGCACACCTGGTGCATGGTACTTGCCCCCCGACCCAGGCACCCTCAGATCTGTGGCCACGGTGTGGGACGGCCAAGGCTGCGACCAGGACCCAAATGGGTCTCAGCGGAGAGAGAGGGTGAGACAGCCCTCGGGCCCTGCCCCCTCCCTCAAGCTCCCTGAGTTCAGCCTCTGCCTCCAAGGCCCCATTTCCCTCCCGGACCCTGACAAGGACCTTCTAATTCACTCAGGGTCCGCCTCATCCAGGGTCATCCCCTGCCTCAGGTCACAGGCCTAGGAAGGAGCAGCCTCTGCCCGTGAGACTCAGCACAGCAGAGAGCGTGCGGCTCTGCCCTGGGTCAGTGTCCACTTGACACAGGCCGGGACTGGGACCCTGCCCGGTGGAGCGTGTGGCTGGAGGGTGACGTCGTTTTGTCCCCCGTGTGGACTCGTGTGACCAGCCCCGCCCTGGAATACTGAACTGTCCCAGCACCTCCCGGGCATCAGTTGTGAGATCTCGGAGCAGCGTGCTGGGCCAGCCTGGGCAGCCGGTCCAGCCCCTGGCCCTGCGGTGGGTGTTGGGGTTTTCCCCGCTCTGGAGCCCTTACCAGCTGCTATGAAGGGCTGCGTTGGTATTGGACATCGGGTGTATAATCACATGACCTCTCGTCGCTCAGGATGGACGCCCAGGGGTCTGGTCGCCCCGTGAGCTTACGTCTCCTTTCCTGTCTTGCATCTCGATCAGCGACGTGTGACAGAGTCCTTGGTGGTGTCGCTGGTTTTCACTGCAGGGGCTCAGGCAGGTGTAGACAGGATGGACTGGTCCCCGGGGGCCTGGAGACGCCTGGGAACGGGTGCCAGTGCGGCAGCAGGACTGCACATGGGTGGAAAACAGAGGCACGTAATGCCCAGAGCACTGCCCTGCGTGCAGCTCGGGGGAGCGCTTCTGGGAAGGCGTTCAGGACATGGCTCCCGGAGCAGCAGAGGGCGGAGGGGCCGGACCTCCTCTCCGCACGGAGGGACAGCCCAGGGGCGCTGGGAAACGATGGAGCAGAGGACACGGGCCGGTCCTGGTGCAGGGACCCCCAGGAGGAGGGCTGCCCCAGGGAGCTCCACTTTGGCCCGGCACCCAGGTTCTCTGAGGCCGGGGGCCCCATGGTCCCTGCCTGGGGACTCAGAGCGGCCTGTTTTAGCATGCCCTCACCCGGGTTCGTGGGTCAGGGGCCTGGGGGCTCTGTGGGAGCTAAGGGTGTTTCACGTCCCTGTTTTGTGGGGGTTTGTCCTGTCTTGGGTTTACTGAGAAGGTTTTTTAATTCTTAGAAGGGAAGATAGGTTACAGGAAGCACGGTCTTTGTTTACGCGGGGCTTCATGATTTATACAGCCTCCTGCACACTGGCTCCGGGCAGCCCTGGAGGAGGTGGGCAGGTCATCGTCCTGCCCCACAGGCGCAGGGGTGCTGGCTTCCTGAAAAATCCGGATAACTCAGGGCAGAGCCAGGACAGTGTCCCCCACACTCCTGGCTGGTGCTGGGAGACGCCAGGAGAAAAGGCAGTGAGTTGGGGGAGCAGAGGGGCTTTCTCGGGGCCCAGCTGGTAAAGAACCCACCCGCCAAGGCAGGAGATAAAAAATGCGGGTTCAATCCCTGGGTCGGGAAGATCCCCTGGAGAAGGAGATGGCAATGGCCCCAGTACTCTTCCCTAGAGAATCCCAGGGACAGAGGAGCTAGGCGGGCTGCAGTCCACTGGGTCACAAAGCATCAGACATGACTGAGTACGCACGCACTTCACCTCATTTTGGTGGGGAGCGGGGTCATGGGGACAGCTCCAGGGAAAACCCGCATCTCCTCCTGGCTCCTCAGAGCACGAGGCCTTTGATCTGCCCGGCAAGGCGGCAGGCCAGCCAGCTTACCACTTCCGTGCTTTTGTGTACTTTCTCTTGGACCTTAAACCGCCTGATGAAAACCAATAAAGAGTGCTTAAGGCTGAAAATCCCTCTGAACGGGGCACCACGTCCCCGCACTTTGGCAGACATGGCTTGGCTTCTGCTATGCACACACCTCTGGCTTTCCACACCCTTGAAAGTTATTTGATGAAATTTAAGAAGGTGTTAAGATGAAATTACCTACTCTGGTGCTGAGCTGTGGAATTTACTTACATAATTAAGCATTTGAATTGCTCCTGGCCCAGCCACGACCCAGCTTCCTCGTAGGCATGGCCCAGGGTGGGGCAGGGGTGCTGTGGGAAGCCCTTCAGAGGAGGGGTCCTCTCCAGGGTCACCAAGAAGCCAGGCCAGGCAAGTTTTGAGCTTGGGGGCTGCTCTGTCCTGGGACAGGAGCAAAGGGGGAGGGGGAGGAGAGGCCAGGTCTGGCTCCACTGATAGGAGGCATGAAACAGGTCGTCCCCACGGACACACTTGGTCCCAGTGGGGACACACGACACGGACACACTTGGTCCCAGTGGGGACACACGACGCTGCAGCCCCTTCTGGGCCCCAGCTGCACTCAGAGAAGCCCAAGTGAAACCCTGTCACCCCCCAGACCCTTCTGCTCCTAGACTGAAGTCCAGCTGCAGCACCCACTTCAGTTCCGTTCAGCCGCTCAGTTGTGTCGGACTTTTTGAGACCCTGTGGACTGCAGCACGCCAGGCCTCCCTGTCCATCACCAATTCCCGGAGTTTACTCAAACTCAAGTCCATTGAGTCAGTGATGCCATCCAACCATCTCATCCTCTGTCATCCCCTTCTCCTCCTGCCTTCAGTCTTTCCTAGCATCAGGGTCTTTTCCAATAAGTCAGCCCTTTGCATCAGGTGGCCAAAGTATTGGAGCTTCAGCTTCAGCATCAGTCCTTCCAATGAACACCCAGGACTGATCTCCTTTAGGATGGACTGGTTGGATCTCCTTGCAGTCCAAGGGACTCTCAAGAGTCTTCTCCAACACCACAGTTCAAAAGCATCAATTCTCTGATGCTCAGCCTTCTTTATAGTCCAACTCTCATATCCATACATGACTACTGGAAAAACCATAGCTTTGACTAGACGGACCTTTGTTAGCAAAGTAATGTCTTTGCTTTTTAACATGCTGTCTTGGTTGGTCATAGCTTTTCTTTCAATAAGCAAGCATCTTTTAATTTCATGGCTGCGGTCACCATCTGCAGTGATTTTGGAGCCCCCCAAAATAAAGTCTGTCATTGTTTCCATTGTTTCGCCATTTATTTGCCATGAAGTGATGGGACTTGGTGCTATGATCTTTGTTTTCTGAATGTTGAGCTTTAAGCCAACTTTTTCACTCTCCTCTTTCACGTTCATCAAGAGGCTCTTTAGTTCCTCTTCACTTTCTGCCATAAGGGTGGTGTCATCTGCATATCTGATGTCTGCATATCTGATATTTCTCCCAGCAATCTTGGTTCCAGCTTGTGCTTCATCCAGTCCAGCATTTGGCACGATGTACTCTGCATATAAGTTAAATAAGCACGGTGACAATATCAAGCCTTGACAGACTCCTTTCCCAATTTGGAACCAGTCTGTTGTTCCATGTCCAGTTCTAACTGTTGCTTCTTGACCTGCATACAGATTTCTCAGGAGGCAGATAAGGTGCTCTGGTTTTCCTGTCTTTTTAAGACTTTTCCACAGTTCGTTGTGATTCACACAGTCGAAGGCTTTAGCATAGTCCATGAAGCAGAAGTAGATGTTTTTCTGGAATTCTCTTGCTTTTTCGATGATCCAGTGGATGTTGGTAATTTGATCTCTGTTTCCTCTGCCTTTTCTAAATCCAGCTTGAACATCTGGAAGTTCACAGTTCAGGTACTGTTGAAACCTATCTCGGAGAATTTTGAGCATTACTTTGCTAACACGTGCTGCTGCTGCTGCTAAGTCGCTTCAGTCGTGTCCAACTCTGTGTGACCCCACCAGGCTCCCCCGTCCCTGGGATTCTCAAGGCAAGAACACTGGAGTGGGTTGCCATTTCCTTCTCCAATGCATGAAAGTGAAAAGGGAAAGTGAAGTCGCTCAGTCATGTCCGACTCTTCACGACCCCATGGACTGCAGCCCACCAGGCTCCTCTGTCCATGGGATTTTCCAGGCAAGAGTACTGGAGTGGGGTGCCATTGCCTTCTCCGTGCTAATATGTGAGATAAGTGCAATTGTGCAGAAGTTTGAACAGTCTTTGGCATTGCCTCTCTTTGGGATTGGAGTGAAAACTGACCTTTTCCAGTGCTGTGGCCACTGCTGAGTTTTCCAAATTTGCTGGCACATTGAGTGCTGAATCTGAATGGTGGAGTGGAAGGACATGTACTCATCTTCTCCTGCAAGAACTCCAAAATTGCAACTAACCGCTGAATAACCATCGACAAGAGAATGTTGGATCCCACCAAAATATACTCCCATCCAAGGGCAAAGGAGAAGCCACAATAAGTTGGTAGGAGGAGCAAAATCGTATTTAGAATGAAACCCCATACCCACCAGAAATGCTGGGAGGGCTTAAACGAAACCTTGTGCGCACAGGACCCAGAGACCCCACAGAGACTGAGCCAGACCTGCCTGTGAGTGTCTGAGCATCTCCTGCAGAGACAGGGGGTCAGCAGTGGCTGCCGCGGGGACAGGGGCTCTGGCTGCAGCAGACCTGGGAGGCGTAGCGTGTGGCCCAAGTCCTCTTGGAGGAGATTGCCATTATCTCCATCATTGAGCCACTGAGCAGACGGCCCACAAACTGCAGAACAATTATACCAAAGAAGTTCTCGCACTGTTACAGAAGTTCTAGGGCACACAACAGATTTGCCAACCTGGGGATCCAGCAAGGGGACTGAGAACCCCCAGAGAATTTGACTTTGGAGGCCAGTGGAATTTGATTACAGAACTTCCACAGCACTAGGGAAACAGACTTTGGGGGCACAAACAAAAGCTCGTGTGCAACAGGACCCAGGAGAAAGGAGCAGTGACCCCACAAGAGACTGAGCCAGACCTGCCCGTGAGTGTCCAGCAGTCTCCAGTGGAGGCGTGGGTCGACAGTGTCCGCTGCGGGGCCAGGGCTCTGAGTACAGCGGTGCTGGCCTAAGTCCTTTCGTGGGAGGCTGGCCTTACTGCTTTTCCCCCTGCAGTGCTCTGGCCTCAGGCCAAACTACTGGGAGGGAACACAGCCCCACCCATCAACAGAAAGCTGGATTAAAGGTTTACTGAGCATGGCCCAGCACATCAGAGCAAGACCCAGATTCCCCCACAGCCAGTCCCTCCCATCAGGAAGCTTCCACAAACCTCTTATAGCCATCATCTATACACATTCAGGGCAGTTCAGCCGCTCAGTCGTGTCTGACTCTTCGCGAGCCCATGGACTGCAGCACGCCAGGCCTCCCTGTCCATCACCAACTCCCGGAGTTTGCTCAAACTCATGTCCATTGAGTTGGTGATGCCATCCAACCATCTCATCCTCTGTCGTCCCCTTCTCCTCCTGCCTTCAATCTTTCCCAGCATCAGGGGCTTTTCCAAATGAGTCAGTTCTTCTCATCAGATGGCCAAAATATTGGAGTTTCAGCTTCAGCATCAGTCCTTCCAATGAATATTCAGGATTAATTTCCTTCAGGATAGACTTGTTTGATCTCCTTGCAGTCCAAGGGACTCTCAAGAGTCTTCTCCAGCACCACAGTTCAAAAGCATCAATTCTCTCGTGCTCAGCTTTCTTTTTTTTTTTTTTTTTCGTGCTCAGCTTTCTTTATGGTCCAACTCTCACATCCATACGTGACTACTGGAAAAACCATAGCTTTGACTATAGGGACCTTTCTTGCCAAAGTAATGTCTCTGCTTTTTAATATGCTGTTTAGGTTGGTCATAGCTTTTCTTCAAAGGAGCATCTTTTAATTTCATGGCTGCAGTCACCATCTGCAGTGATTTTGGAGCCCAGGAAAATAAAGTCTGTCACCGTTTCCACTGTTTCCCCATCTATTTGCCTTGAAGTGATGGGACTGGATGCCATGATCTTAGTTTTCTGAATGTTGAGTTTTAGGCCAACTTTTTCACTCTCCTCTTTCACTTTCATCAAGAGGGTCTTTAGTTCTTCACTGTCTCGCATAAGGGTGGTATCATCTGCGTATCTGACGTTATTGATATTTCTCCCAGCAATCTTGACTCCAGCTTGTGCTTCACACAGCATAGCATTTTGCATGATGTGCTCTGCGTATAAGTCAAATAAGGTGGTCTGGTATTCCCATCTCTTTAAGAATTTTCCAATTTGTTGTGATCCACACAGTCAAAGGCTTTGGCATAGTCATTAAAGCAGAAGTAGATGTTTTCCTGGAACTCTCTTGCTTTCTTAATGATCCAACAGATGTTGGTAATTTGATTTCTAGTTCCTCTGCCTTTTCTCAATCCAGCTTGAACATCTGGAAGTTCTCAGTTCCATGTGGAAGCCTGGCTTGGAGAATTTTGAGCATTACCTTGCTAGCGTGTGAGATGAGTGCAATTGTGTGGTAGTTTGAGCATTCTTTGGCATTGCCTTTCTTTGGGATTGGAATGAAAACTGACCTTTTCCAGTCCTGTGGCCACTGCTGAGTTTTCCAAATTTGCTGGCATGTTGAGTGCAGCACTTTCACAGCATCTTCTTTTAGGATTTGAAATAGCTCAACTGGAATTCCATCACCTCCGCTAGCTTTGCTTATATGGATGCATGCTAAGGTTCACTTGACTTCACATTCCAGTATGTCTGGCTCTAGGTGGGTGATCACACCATCATGGTTATCAGAGTCATGAAGATCTTTGTTGTACAGTTCTTCTGTGTATTCTTGCCACCTCTTCTTAATATCTTCTGCTTCTGTTGGGTTCGTACAATTTCTATCCTTTATTTTGCCCATCTTTGCATGAAATGTTCCCTGGGTATCTCTAATTTTCTTGAAGAGATCTCTAGTCTTTCCCATTCTATTGTTTTCCTCTATTTCTTTGTACTGATCACTGAGGAAGGCTTTCTTGTCTCTCCTTGCTATCCTTTGGAACTCTGAATTCAAATGTGTATATCTTTCCTTTTCTCCTCTGCCTTTAGCTTCTTTTCTTTTCTCAGCTATTTGTAAGGCCTCCTCAGACAACCATTTTGCTTTTTTGTATTTCTTTTTCTTGAAGATGGTCTTGATCACTGCCTCCTGTACAATGTCATGAACTTCTGTCCATAGTTCTTCAGGGACTGTGTCTATCAGATCTAATCCCTTGAATGTATGTGTGACTTCCACTGTATAACCGTAAGGGATTTGATTTAGGTCATACCTGAACGGTCTAGTGGTTTTCCCTACTTCCTTCAATTCAAGTCTGAATTTTGCAATAAGGAGTTCATTACCTGAGCCACAGTCAGCTCCCGGTCTTGTTTTTGCTGACTGTATAGGGCTTCTCCATCTTCGGCTGCAAAGAATATAATCAGTCTGATTTCAGTGTTCACCATCTGGAGATGTCCATGTGTAGAGTCTTCTCTTGTGTTGTTGGAAGAGGGTGTTTCCTATGACCAGTGCGTTCTCTTGGCAAAACTCTGTTAGCCTCTGCCCTGCTTCATTCTGTATTACAACGCCAAATTTGCCTGTTACTCGGGTAGCTCTTGACTTCCTACTTTTGCATTCCAGTCCTGTATGACGGAAAGGACATCTTTTTTGGGTGTTAGTTCTAGAAGGTCTTGTAGGTCTTCACAGAAGCGTTCATCTTCCGCTTCAGCGTTGCTGGTCGGGGCACAGACTTGCATCACTGTGGCAGTGAGGGTTGCCGTGGAAACGAGCAGACATGGTTCTGCTGCTTTTGAGACTGCACCCAAGTGCTGCACTGCAGACTCTTAGTCGGCTATGAGGGCTACTCCATTTCTGCTAAGGGATTCCTGTCCACAGTAGTAGATATAATGGTTATCTGAGTTAAATTTGCCCATTCCAGCCCATTTTAGTTCACTGATTCCTAAAGTGTCGACATTCACTCTTGCCATCTCCTATTTGACCACTTCCAATTTACCTTGATTCTTGGCTCTAGCATTCCAGATTCCTATGCAATATTGTTCTTTGCAGCATCAGACTTGACTTCCATCACCAGTCACATCCACAACTGGGTGATTTCTCTTTGGCTCCGTCTCTTCATCCTTTCTGGAGTTACTTCTCCCCTCTTCTCCAGTAGCATATTGGGCACCTACCAATCTGGGGAGTTCCTCTTTCAGTGTCATATCTTTTTGCCTTTTCATACTGTTCATCTATACACATAGACATCATCTGTGCCACCCCTGGAGGGTCTCCAGGCACTTCTGCCCACAGGCCCGGCTCTGATCCTCCCTGGAAGGAGTCACCAACATGCTGGCCTCAGATGAGCTTTCTTTTTAAAGTTTATACTCATTTTATTTTTGGCTGCACTGGGCCTTCGTTTCTGTGTGCAGTCTTTCTCTAGTTGTGGAGCGCGGGCTTCTCACGGAGGTGGGGGGCTTCTCTTGTTGTGGAGCACAGGCTCTAGGCACAAGGGCTTCGGTGCCCCGTGGCACGTGGGATCTTCCTGGACCAGGGATCAAACCCACGTCCCCTGCGTTGACAGGCAGATGCTTAACCACTGAACCACCAGGGGAGCCCCCCCGAGATCCATACTGAATATGAACACACAACCAAAACCCTCCAGCATACAGCAGGAAGGACACAGTGCCGTGAGTGAGAGCAGACAGACCCCAGCATGCAAGGCAGCAGGATCGGCCTGCAGGCTGCTGCAGCCGCTGGAGGACGCTGCCCCCGGTGCTGGCCTGTCCTCTGTGCAGACACGAAGGCAGGCAGAGGAGAAGGCCTTTCAGACAGACCAGGTGGCTTAAAAGAAACAATTAGAATCAAACAGGACATCGGGAGCCGCATTACTGAATAATGAAAATTCAGTACGTGAACTAAGTACCAAACAGAGAACATGAGTGCTGTGGGAACAGCTCTCTCTCTGGAATGCCCCCGAGTTCAGCACAGAGGGACCCAGAAGCTGAGAACAGGAGGGGAGATGAGAACAGGTCACTGCAGAGGAGCATCGCATGGAGGAGGCACTTCTGAGAGACGGGCCCAGGGCCCCCACTGCCGCCAGAATCAGCGCTTTGCCTGGAGAGGGGGACGGATGGGATGCTACGCTTGGCGGAGAGCGCCCAGGCCTCAGACGGGAGACAGCCTGGAAGGCCGCAGGCTGCGTCTCTAGGATGAGGGTAAGTAAGGGCACTCATGCGGGCAGAAACCCGGAAGCAGCCAGTTTCTATAGGACGCACTCCAGGCGGGGAGGTCTGACCTCAGAAACGTGGGGTAGGGAGTGGAAGCACATGGGTGAGAGCTCGGGCAGAAACAGATGGGAGTCTGCCGGCCGCTCTGGGGTGGGGGCAGAGCACAAGGTCTGTCTGACTTGGGTGTGCAGGGCCTGGGCGGACATCCTGCTCGCTCTCCTGGGAATGGCACCTGCGTGCTGGTACCCTCTGTTCCCGAAATGCCAAGTGAAGCCGCTGGAAGCCATCTGGCCCTGGGCTTCCTCGTGGGCGTGGGTGGCCTGTCTCTCCAGGGATCTGTCCGTCTCTCCACGTGGTTGGCTGTGTGGGCACAAACTGCCCTGAGGCTCTCTTGCTGTTGTTCACACGTGTGCCATCTGATGCTGTCGCCTGCCTCTTAACTGACGCTGTGGCTGCGTCTCTTTTCCTCCTCCTCAGTCTGGCTGGAGGTTTACTACTTTTATTGATCATCTCGAAGAACAAGCGTTCCTGTTAATATTCTGCACTCTCTTCTCCACCGTCACGGACTTCGGCTCTCACACGTGCTGTGGTCTCATCTGCTCTCTTGGTTTCCGAAGGCGAGCGCTGAGGACACGTGAGTCTTTCCCTGCTGGAGGTCTTTAGTGCTTCAGCTGTGCCTCCGTTTCCCCATCAAGGACCATGAACGTGAGTATTCCGTGTTCTCATTTTCATTCAGTTCAAGATAATTTCTCATTTCCCTTTTGGCTTCTTTGATGCATGGTTTATTTCAAAGTGGTGATGTTTAATTTCTAAATATTTGGAGATTTTCCCAGATCTGTTATTGATTTTTAACTTAATTCCACTGGGGCTGAAGAACGTAATTTGTATGTCCTGAAAGCATTTTATAGTTGTTTAGGCTGGTTTTATTGTGCAGAATATTCTTGGTAAATGCTCTGCACGCTTTTGAAAAGTGTGTACACTTCTGAATTTGGGAGGAGTGTCTGCAACAGGTCATGCAGAGTCCAAGTGTTCAGGTCCCCTCTGTTCTCAGAGAGCTCTGCTTACAGTCCTGTCAGTTCTGACCCAGCACTGAAACTGCCCCTGGACTGGTTCTGCTTCGTTTCCTAACAGTTTTGTGTGATAGGTTTTCAGTATGTTCAGCATTTCAACATGTTTATGTACCCAATAACAAACTATTATGTCTTTTTAATACTTTTTAGAAAAACACTTTATTTCTTGGTAACATTACTGATACTTCTCTAAAATACACGTTCCTGGTGTTAATGTGGTGGATGTCTCCGTGTGTCCCTGGGGCCCGCTCTGCCTTTGGTCTGGTCATCTCTGCCTTCCGGCGGGGGGATCATGCGCCTTTACCAGGATCCCCGCCACGCGGGGCGGAGCTGCAGGCGTCGACCTGTCCCGTCTGCTCTCACTGCTCTTCCGTTGTCCTGTTTAGCCCTGCACCGAGCATGTCTCCCCGCTGGGCCGATTCACTTCGGAGGTCGCGTGTCTGTAACCCATCGAGGTTCACCTGCAGTCGCGTCGTGTCTTCACCCCCAGTGTAAGTACCTCCCTGCCTGGCTCTGTGGAACCTCACAAAACACCATTATTATTTTAGCTGTAAGTGGTTTATTTTAGATAACCTAAATGACAAGTGAGTCGAGACACACCCACACGGCTGCTGCCTCCGGGGCCTCCCATCCTTCGCCAACATCAGATCGCTCCCGCTGCCCTCGCCCCTGCTGGAAGGCCTCCCTGTGAGGCTTCTCAAAGAGCACATTTGCTGCGAGGAGTTCCTCCTGCTTCTGCTGTCTGTAAAGCCCGTCATGTTACAGTATATTCTGATACACTTTCAGGGGTGAAGCCTTCTAAGTCAGCAGCTTCTCTCCTGTAACAGGGCAGCGCGTGCTGGCAGCTGGCTCCTGGGTGTGGTTCTCTGTCTGGCCTCGAGGACTTGCAGGAAGGACGCACAGATCTGACCCTGAGAGCAGCCTCGACGCCAGCCCACAGCTGGCCCCACGTTCTGGCCACGGAGGGGCCCTGGATGCATGCCTGGAGACACCGCCGGAGGCCACAGCCCACCAGTGTAGACATCGGCAAAGAGAGATGTCCCGAGCCAGGCTCAGGGGCCGAGGTGCTGATGTGCTCACGTGCCCACACCGTGCCAACAGGCTCCAAGGATGAACATCAGGGAATACGACTGACTGCGTCACCCACCAGCTCTCACCCTCATCTGCCCTGTCCGCGAAGACACCTCCCCGCCCTGCTCCTCCCTCTGCAAGCCCTAGGGCGTTTCCCTAACAAAACTCGTCTACTGACCCCCAGGACACTGCGATGACTCAGCTTTAAAACGAGACGCAGACACGAAAGACTACTTGTGGTCCGAGATTCCTGAAATCTTCTCCTGTTGACACACACACACACACACACAACACACACACACACACACACACCCCATCGTGCATTCACTTCTGGGAATGGGATAAACGCCACTATATGAAACCTACGTCACATCAGCCCAAGAAGAGTGTACAGCCAGAGAAATTTATTTTAAAATAGAAACATACGTACATTAAGCTGTAAAATAGTCAAATTTAAATGAAAAGGAAAAAACCCATTTGATCCCAGAGTCTACACGGAACGGATTCAAGGAGGCATGTGAAATCCCCGTGAGGAGCGCCCACAGACCCCGGGAGACGGAATCCAGGGTGGGGACCCCGCAGGAGCGGCCCAGCACCCATGGGCACCAGACCCGGCGACCAGGACGGACGTCCGTGCGGGGGCGTCATCAGCGCCGTCGGCACCGCGGACACGACGTGGAGGCACCCGAGGCCGTGAGGTGGACGCACCCGAGGCTGTGAAGGAGACTCGGGGGTTTGGCAACGTAGAGGCTGTGATGGCGGGAGGCCCACCTGAGCCGCCGACCCTCTGCAGCGGCGCCTTGACTGGCTCAGTCTGTGTGGGGTTTCCGCTGGGGGGTCTCCTCGTAGGACTCCCCAAACTCGTTCACTCTACTCTTATCCACGGGATAAAGCCTGCAACGAGACCATGTGTGCATCAGGCTGGCTGGCACGCAAGGGCGAACACGCGTGTCCTGGGTGAATGAGAGCCAGGACTCGGAAGGTCAGTCCCCGTGGGAGAGACCGGCGCGGGTTTGCCTTGTGCCCTCTCGACGTTCTTAGAACAGTCAGGCCAGACCTCTGCTCCCGAGGCCGCTGCCGACAGCTGCAGCCACGCTGAGGCTCCTGACGCGCGCAGAGCGGGGCCGCGGCCCGCTGCACGCTCTGCCGAGCAGGGGAGCCGCTGACGCGCGCAGGGCGGGGCCGTGGCCCGCCGCACGCTCTGCTGAGCAGGGGAGCCGTGTGCTCGTGGGGTGGTCAGACAGACAGCAGTGCTCCTGCGTGGGGAGCCAGGCCCCGAGGCCCCACCTGCCAACGTCTCCCCTACAGGAGCAGGACTGGGGCACACTCACCACCGCTGGTACAGGTACACGAGAAACACCACGTCGTCCCTGAAGCAGGCCAGCCGGTGGGAGGTGGGCATGGTGATGATAAAGGCGAACACGTCGTCGATGAAGGTGTTGAAGGCCTGCGGGCGGGCAGGGCTGTGAGACCAGAGCCGCCTGGGCACGCGGTCACCCGTGGGCACTCGCCACCCAGTGACCTGAGCACCACCACAGCGGAGAGCAGCAGGGGTCCTGGGCCCAGGGTGACCCTGGCACAGACCCCACGGCCGGGCGTCCCGCCAGCCCTCCGCAAACAGGATGGAGAAGCACCACCCAGGAGCGGTGGTGGGATCACAGAGCCGTCTGCATGGAATCCCCGTGCAGATCCAAAGCAGAAGGAAGCTCTGACCATCCCCACGCCCGACCCGGCACGCTCTAGTTCATGGTCACTGGAGGGTCACGCAGCGCCAGCCTCTGCACGTGGCCGGGCCACGACATGCCCAGACAGCCCTTGGCCAGCTCGGGCCTGGGACCACTGGAGCCGCGGTCTGGGGGACAGGGACCCAGCACGCGACACCAGCCAGCGGGTCAAGAGCACCCACCTGCTGCAGGATGTGTGGTGCCAGGAAGCAGCAGGGCTGTCCCTCGGGAGACCGGCTATGGGGCTGGGGCAGGGACCCCGGGCTTCCAGGGCCACTGCGGGGCTCTGTGCTTGAAGGAGAACCCCCCGCCCAGCCCCCAACGCCCCTGCACAGAAGCACGGCTGACACGACGGGGCCACGAGGGACGGTGCCCAAGGGCCTGTGCAGGCAGCACACCGACCTTGTAGGTGAAGGCCTTCCAGGGCAGGTGGGCCACTGACTTCATCTGGGGACAAGGAGACAGGCGCGTCAGGGCTGGGCGGCCCAGGGCGCGGCCCACGGGTGAGGGGGCGCGCGTCTTACCTTGTAGTTCACGAAGAGCTGGGGCAGCATGAACAGGAAGCCAAATGCGTAGACCCCTGGGGAGACACGGGCGTGGAGGCATGGGGCTGGGATGCTGCCCCTGCCGCCGGGCATCGGAGCTACCGACTCCAGACGCCTGGGAGCTCTGCCTGCCGTTACCCACCGCCTCCTGCCCGGGGCAGAGACGGGCCCCTCCCACCCCCGGTGAACACGCCGAGCCGGGCCCGGCGGCCTGCGAGCGGCAGCTCACCATCTGGACAAGCCGAGCGGGCCGTGCTGCCCCGGAACACGGGGCTGGGGGCTGCGGTGCCTGCACCGACTACCCCATGAGAACACGATGCCCACAGCTGACCCCACAGGCCCAGCAAGGGGGACGCGGGGTGCGGCAGGCAGGGCCGGATGACGTGACCCGCTACAAACGCTGCTGCCGAGACGGGAGACTCACCGTTGACGAAGCTGTTGATCAACCAGGAATACCAGCTGGAAGGCAAGGGCAGGTGACGGGGGCGCCACTCGGCCTGTCGTGACCGAGGCCCCCGGCCCCTCCGGTGCTGGGGCCGCAGCGGGGGCTGCTCTTGGTGGGCTAGCCCGGGCCACCTGCATGGACGGCGGGCTCCTTAGAGCCCCCACCGAGGGGACAGCAGAGACCCGGCACCTGGAGCCCCCACCGAGGGGACGGAAGAGACTGGGCATTGAACACTTCCCCTGACGACCTCCAGTGGGACAGAACTACAGAGCCCGTGGGCGGCCCTGAGCCCGGCCCGAGCACCGGTGCCGCTGGGGGTCACCCGCGCTGGGAGAATGGGGCCAAGACAGTGCAGAGGCCCTGGCCTCTCTGGACACGGGCTGTGTGGCCAGCAATTAGTCTGCTCCCGTAAGGGCTCCCCAGCCTGCTGGGACCAGATGGCCACGCGGGGCCAGCAACGGGCAGCCAGGACCCCGGCTGAGGGCGAAGCTGCGCTGGACCCGCAGCCGTCAGCAGAGTGCTCTCACCTCTTGTACTTGATGTTGAGCAGTGAGTAGACGGCACCCCCGATGCAGAGAGGGTAGAGCAGGTAAGATAGGTATTTCATGGCCTGGGGGACAGAAGGTGCCCAGTCAAGGCCCGTCCTCCGAGCCGCCTAGACCCACAGACCAGAGGGCACAGCGGCGGGACGTCCAGGGCAGCAAAGCTGGGCTGCGTGGAGGATACAGGCTGGCGAGCATCTACCCACAGGACGTCCACCATGAACGCGTGATGGATCCACACCGGCCCCTGACACACAGCCAGACTCACAGCGTGACTGGGGGCAGGCGGGGGACCAGACGTCCAGCAAAGGACTCTGAAGAAAGGCGCCAGGCTCCCTGTTGGGGCCACCTGCCCATTAAGGCAGCCTACTACCCTCGATTCCCATCTGGGCTTTACCAAAACCTGATGAAGACTGGGATGCGGCCGACGCCCGTGAAACCAGAACACAAAATCCCTGCACGAGGAACGTGTCAACCAACCCGAGAACCTCGTGGGAGGGGGCACCCCACGTCGTGGAACGGGCCCGGCTCACAGCCCCACGGGCGCGAAGACGCCTCCCAACAGGACAGCACGTGGAGCAGGCACCACAGGACTGGGACCTGGGAGCCCCCAGCGCCCCCCCCGGGTCAGAAGACCAGCAGGCAGCTTCCAGGGGTCGCAGTTAAGGCGGGCGGGTCCCACACCCAGGATGGGCCTCCTCCTGGCAGCCACAGCCCGGCCCATGCCTGCAGGTGAGCACGCCGCGCCGCCGCTCACCTGGGCGTCGTACTCCTCTGTCCTCCGCTCAGACTCACTGTAAGTGCCAAACTGCAAAGGAGTCCACACAAGCACGTCACCCCAGGGGCCAGGCTGGCGCCCGGGCTCAGCCTGGCTGCGGGCTGAGCGGGAGGAACCCCCAGCCAGGCACGGCAGCCCTGAGCGCACCGCCCGAGATGCGAGGCCGTGGCAGGCCCATCAACCCAGACGTTACGCAGCATGGCCGCTTCCTGCCCCCGTCCTGCTGGGCTTTCAGTAAACGCCCTGCTCCTCCTCAGTCAGGGCAGACGCATGGGGTGACGCGGACCGCAAGCTGCACCCCACCGCCGTGTGACCCGCCCTCGACCTGCACGCCTGCACCCTCACAGTCCCGGGGGTCTGCACGTGAGGCCCGCCACAAAGAGCGGAGCAGCCGCCCGGCCATCACCTCCCACTGCCGCCCCAGGAAGCTCGACAACGGAGAGCCCCTCAGGGTGTGGTCAGGGCGGGACCCCACCCCAGGGGGGCTGCACTTGAGATGGGCTAACCAGCGTCCTGCCTGGTCGTGGGGTGGGGGGTTGCTGCTCCTATGGCTGGGGACGGGGGATCCCAGGGGGCTTGAGGGCAGAGCTGCAGAGGGGTGAGCCGCCCCGCCCACACCAAGACACCCCCGCGTGTCCCCGCGGGCCTACAGGTGACCATGAGACGGTCACCCGCCCTCAGGACTGTACGTGGTGGGGCGCAGCCAAGGGACGCGCGCAGCGGCTGGCCTGTCCCACAGGTGCGCTGCGACGGGACCAAGTGATGGGTCCCTGAGAGGACATGGGGGGGGGGTCCCCTACCTGAAATGTGGGCCATAGGCCTCTCCAGATGACGGTCATCTTCAAGGCCTTTTTCACTTTCCACAGCTGAGAAAGGAAAACCCACACCTAAGGTTCCAGGACCCAGAAGAAACCACGGCCTGCTCCTTGGACGGTGGCCGATCAGGACACGGGCCACTCATGCCCCGCTGCACCCCAGGTCAGCCTGACCACTCGGCGGGCCCCTGACCAACGCCCGTCTCCAGCACAGACCCAGCCTGTCCGCCCTTGGGGACCACCAAGTCCCCACCTAGTTCACCTGTGCCTGGCCACCCCCACCACCTCCAGACTTGCCCTGGCACCTTCTTCCAGCCCCCCAGGCAGCACAGAGTCCTGTGTCCTGCCACGGCTGGGTGTCTCCAGGTGGCCGCCCCCCTGAGGTGGGGCCAGCCCAACAGTGAAGTCGGTGTCCACACGACTTGTGGCTGCGGGAGGGTCCAGCCAGCACTTCCCAAGGGGTGCCCACAGGCAAAGGCCTGGACAAAGCCACGCTGAGGGTCCTGGTGAGGGTGGTGCCGGAGGCCCAAGGGGCCCTGGACTCCAGAGAGGGAGCATCCTGGCCCATCACTCCCACATCGCCCATTACCCATCCTGCTCCACACAGCATCAGTTCAGCGACAGCCACGGGGTCCACCCACCGAGCTACCACATCTCGTGGGCGGACAGGACGAGGAAGCGTCCAGGTGGAGACACACGGGGCTGTGTGGAGCTCCGCTGGAGGAGCCAGACAGTGGCGCCCTCGCCCTAGCCAGGCCAGCCAGTCCCCAGGAAGACGCCAGTCCCGACCCGCGATGAGCACCCGGGCCCCAGGACCTCTGAGGCAACACGCAGACCAGCGCCCAGGTGGGCCACTCACCTCGATGGCGGCTCCAATGCCCGCAGGCACCAGCACCAGGAGGCTCGTCTGCTCGTCCAGCAGGAACAGGAAGATGACCACGGTGCTGAAGCAGCGCCAGAGCACTGGGGACGGGCGGGCGGGGCTGAGCGCAGGGCGGGGCCAGCCAGCTGCACCCACACACACACCCACACAGGTGCACACACGTGCACACTCCTAACAGGTACATACGTGCCCACAGGCACTCAGTCCCCAGGCACCAGCACCTTCAGGCGCGTCTCCCCTCTGCCCACTGAAAGGGAGCCGTGGAGCCATGAAAGGCTGGGACCCAACAGAAAGCCACCTCAGCCAGGACGTGTGTGAGCCACACGCACTGACACAACGCGCGGACGGGATGCTGGGGACACGGCTCCTAACGGGGACCCGGAGCCGGGCCTGTCTTCCCAGCGGAGACTCAGGAGCCACCACGGCTGTGGGAATGTCCCCTGCAGGGCAATGCCCGCCAGGAACGCGGGCTCCAGGCCCCACAAACCCTGCTCACACCACAACGGCAGAGGCCAGCGGAGGGCCTCAGCGGGGTCCTCCCCTCCGAGAAAGTCAGAGGCGAGGACAGAAGACCCTGGGACCTGGACGCAGGGGCCGTCCAAGCACCCCAGGCCCCGCCCTCAGAGTGACTCCACGGGAGCTGAAGAGCCACCTCCTGCTGGGAAGCCAACCTGGCGGCCCGCAGGACCACGAGCCCATGCAGACAAGCACCGAGAACCGGACCCCGAGCCCCCCGCCCCAGGCATACGGGGTGCTCACCACGGCCAAGAGGCTGCCCTCACCCTCCCAGGCTGCTCCCACGGGGACCTAAAAGCCCGTCCCAAGCAAGAGCCGTGTGGGTCCCGGGCGAAGACCCCTGTGGGCGTCCAAGTGAGCTCATCACCCGCCCATGTGGCCCAGCGGGGGGCACCTTGGAGGACACGAGCGAGTCCCGAGCCACTACCTGCTTTGGTAGACATGCCGATCATGCTCTTCTTCTTCTTCCAGAAGCTGATGTCGTTTTTAAACGCCAGGAAATCAAAAAGCAGCTGGAAGAGGACAGGACAGCGATGAGCCCCCATGCTATGTGGGTGAGCACGGGCTCGATTGGAGACACTGTCCACTCAGGGAGACCTCAGCCCCAGCGCGGCCCTGACAAGTTCTAGCTTCTCTGGTGGCTGGTCCCCTGGCCTGTGGACCCACTGTTACAGCCGGGAGCGGGGCCTCACCCCCACCCTCCACCCCGAGCACAGCTCCACGCAGGCTTTCCTGGCAGTCGCCAGCCACCGCGTCTAACGGGGACCCTCCCAGCAGGACCTGACCGTAACTCTTGGAATCACCGTGCCAGACCTCAGACAAGGCAACACCTATTTTGCTAATCTCATTGATTTTGATTTGTTTTCAAAACGGCTCCAAACAGACGAAGCCTAGCCCTTCAGCTAGTCGAGCCTGAGTGTAGACCCCTCTCCTGCGGGGCGGGGAGAGGGGAGGCTGCACTGGAAAACCAGGAGCACTCACGTGGAATGCAGCCACGAAGAAGGTCAGCGCCAAGAAATACAAGTTGGTGTCGACAAAGATCCCCTTCACTTCGTCAGCATCTTTTTCTGAGAATCCTAAAGGGGACCGAGGACCCGAGTGAGGAGCGACATGGACCCGTACTACAGAGCCCCGAGGGGTCACCTCGTCTGGAAAGGAGCTCCTCGGACCCCACGGGGCCCAAGGGGGACAGCCTCACAGGTGGACAGGTGCCGAGTTCTGGGCTCCCCCGACTCCCCACTGCCGGGACACGCCCGGCAGCCTCACCGAACTGCTGCAGTGAGTACACGGCGTCCTGCATGTGGATCCAGAAGCGCAGCCGCCCCAGCGAGATCTTGTCGTATGACACGGTGAGCGGCAGCTCAGTGCTGGAGCGGTTGATGACCTGCGGCGGAGTGGTGGCAGTCCGGCCCTGAGCCAGGCTGGGACCCCGCGGGCCCGGCACCACACCGTCCTCTGGGGACCTGCAGGCACCTCCTCCAGGAAGCCCTCACTCCTCGAGCTCCTCTCCATCACCTGAACCCTGTGTGTCTCTTGTGACCACAGCCCTGGCGCCTCCTGGGCAGGCGCGGGGACCCACGTTGGCAGCTGAGTCGAGCAAAGGCCCACGGGAGTCTGAGCCCCTGCCCGGGGACCAGATGCCAAGGCTGCCCTGAGAAGAACACAGGGGGGCGGCCACACTCACGGGGGCGGCAGGAGCTGCAGGGAGGAGCGGCCCCTCAATAAGGCCCTCGAGGACACTTGGAACTGACGTGTGACTGTGTGTGGAGGGGAGGTGTCCCATGACACCCGACCCTGCGGCCCCCACAGCTGAGCTCTGCCCAGAGATGCTAAGCAGCAGGCCTCCGTGGAGAGGGCACCTCCCTGACCCTAAGTGAGGCCCTGCAGGTCGGGGACACGGTGGTTTGGGTGCTGCGAGGCGCCCAGCACGGTGCCTGCAGCGGTAAGCAACCTCAGGCATCAGCTGTTAGCCCAGCCCATCCCGGGGGGGCGCAGGTGACCAGGCGCCAGCCTGGAAGAGGCAGGCTCTGCTCCAGATGCCTCCACACCAGAAACCCGGGCTCCCGCGGAGCCACGGCCACAGCCACTTGAGGGATAAGTAGCCCTCCCAGGGCTTCGTGCTTATCACGGGTGGGACCCGCTGCCCGCAGTATGCACGCTATGTTGGGGTCGGCAGCGGCAGCCGACTCACCATGAGGTCCTTGACGCGGTTGCTCAGCTGGTCAATGAACAGGATGGGCAGGTACTGCACCGTCTTCCCCAGCTGGATCCTGGGGGCAGAGCCGTCTCCAGGTCACTGGGGGGCTCCCGCACCCGGGGGGACGGAAGCCCCAAGATGCTGGGTCTATCTCACAGACCGCTCCCCCAACCGCAACTCCAGCGGCTTCTGGTTGCTGGCAGGCCCAGGACGCGCATTCCCACAGGGAGTGGAGGGGCCCGTGCGCCACGTTCCCCCCTCACAGCCGCCACTGGAAAACGCAGTGAGGCTGGGCACCGGGCGCTCAACGGGACGCCATTCAGGACACAGAACGAGGGGCCGTGCGTGCGCCCACACGAGGGTCCGGGGTGCGGCAAGACGTGCGGGCCACAGGCTTGGGAGGGGGCGGGCAGGGGCCTCGCGCCCCGCGGCCCTCACGCTCCCAACTACGCACACACCCAGCATTAAAAAATGAGAACTTTACAGAAGGCAGAGTGTCATGAGCGCACCAGAAGGGCCGCTGAGAAGTGTGTGAGGCGACAATTCTCATCCGAGTTTCTGGGAGCTACGTGTCGACCTGGGGCCAGACCGGCGTCGGGGTTAGGGCAGGATGCCCTAAGCCGGTTTCAACGGTTATGCTTCTGATGGCAAGTGACGGAAAGAGGGTGACCTAACGACCAGCATTTAAGCTTAGGGAGTGGCGTGAGGTCACGGGACACTGACAGGGGATTGCCTCAAGGGTGCAGGGTGACTCGGCCCAATCAGGTTCCCCACTGTCCCCCCGAGACGAACACCTGCTGCTCCCTCTTCCCTCCCGGTCGTGGTGGCAGCTGGGACCAGCGAGACCTCCAGGAGGCAGGATGGCGGGGGCACTCCAGGCAGCCCCCGGCTCCCCACCACAGAGGTCTCAGGGGTGCAGGGGTGGCCCATCTGCTCCTGGACTGTGGCTGGCCACGATCCCGGGGGCTCCCCCACCCACCGGATGCCCCCTCTGCTGTTGGCTCAGGGAGTGCACGAGTGATGCTCAAGCTGGGCGCGGGACCTGCAGCGGGCCTGCCCCGGAGCCTCAGCGGCACCTACATCTTCATGTAGCGCTGCACGTCCGCGGGCAAGGAGGCCCCGTCAAAGATGAAGTTGTCCACCATCACGTTTAGGGTCAGCCTGGGCCTCCAGTGAGAAACCGGCTCATCCAGGGCACTCGTCGGCCTCTTCTCGGCCTCGATCTGCTGCTGAACATGAGCGCTGACTCAGCAGGGAAAGGCCGGGAGGGGCAGGCCCTGCGGGTCTTGGGGGCGGGGTGTGGAACCCTCACCTGGGAGAGAGTGCAGCCCCGAGCCGGCCCGAGAGGGACCCCGGCGGCCCTCGCCCAGACCCTCACTCCCCACAGCCTGCTCATGGCAGAAACCGAAGGCCTGCTGTTCCAGAGCTCGTGATCCTGCGTCTCATGGACTCCTGCCCCGGGAAGGCCGAGCCCTGAACAGTCACAGGAAGCGGGGGCAGTCTGGAGGTAAAAGCCCTGCAGCCTGCAAGGAGCCTGAACCGAGATGCTTCTCAAGCAGCTCTGCCCAGCCTTCTGGAAGGGGCCTGTCCGCGCCTGGGCAACAAGCCTAAATCCACTAAATTCAGAACAAACCCTTCCTGACGGGAAGACCTTAACGCTGCACCTGAGCAGCCCCGTGAACAGCGACGCTCTATGTGTCTCCGCCCTCCAGCTCCAGTGCTGACAGCGGAGCCGTCTCCCAGAGGCAGCGACAGGGGCGGCGACTCAGCGCCCGATCCTCCCGGGGAGGCCCTGAGGCAGCGACAGGGGCGGCGACTCAGCGCCCGACTCAGCGCCCGATCCTCCCGCGGGCGGCGACTCAGCGCCCCGATCCTCCCGCGGACGGCGACTCAGCGCCCCGATCCTCCCGGGGAGGCCCTGAGGCAGCGACAGGGGCGGCGACTCAGCGCCCGACTCAGCGCCCGATCCTCCCGCGGGCGGCGACTCAGCGCCCCGATCCTCCCGCGGACGGCGACTCAGCGCCCCGATCCTCCCGGGGAGGCCCTGAGGCAGCGACAGGGGCGGCGACTCAGCGCCCCGATCCTCCCGCGGACGGCGACTCAGCGCCCGACTCAGCGCCCCGATCCTCCCGGGGAGGCCCTGAGGCAGCGACAGGGGCGGCGACTCAGCGCCCACAGCGCCCACCGATCCAGAGCCGCCCTCACCCTCCACAGGCCTCCAGGGGAGGCCCTGAAGCAGTGCTGTGCGGTCTGCAGGGAAGGGAACCCGGGCCTCTCCAAGGACACAGAGAAGACGATGTGGACACCTCCCGGAGAGCTGCCGCCCCTGGACATGAAGGGCTCTCCTTCCAGGGCACACGGCCCCAACCCCAGGCTACCTCTGTTCCGTCCTCCCCTGCGGTCACAGCCAAGTGCGTGCCCACCAGCCTTCCCTGAACGTGTGGTTTTCTAGGCGTATGAGACACATTTTGTACTCCTGCCTTTCTCCTAATTTAGGTCACATCCTTAGAATCAACACCCCAGCGCTGCCTTGTCCTGCCCCAGCACAGCGTCACCAGCTCCAAGTCTGACCGTAGCTGAGGCGGGCCACCCTGCACCAACTCTCTGCCCTGCACACACGCTCCCAGGGCTCAGAGGCCCGGTGACCTGAGAAGGAATCCAGGTAAAGAAAGTCACCGAAGACTCATCTGCACATCACTAACTCAACACAGATAACTGCACGTGCAGACGCGTGTGGACTTCAAGGGGCCAGCAGGCTGCCTTCCGCCAGCGCCGCTCACCTGTGCCGCAGGTTCCCCGGTCAGCAGGCTGACCTCCTCCGGCTTGGGGACCATGTAGGTGGTTAGCGGGCTCACCAGGTGCACCTGCTTCGCGTCGTTCCAGGGCAGGACGCCGGCGTGGTGGAGGAAGACGTAGGCGTACAGCGTGCCATTGTTCCTCGTTTTCTTGGGAACAGAGACGTTGACTGTCCTGAAACAACATAACCGACGACAACGCCGTGAGCGTTTTGTTCTGGGGACGTGGAGATCACGCGAGCACGTCCACAGAAAATGCTGTTTTGAACCCAAACCGATTCCTGTCGGCTGAGAAGTACTAAGAGTGAAACCCACCTGCCTAGATGTCACTGGAGTCCCCACGTAGGTTTACGCAACGCACCCTGAAGGCACGGGCGGCCGCTGCGAAGCCTGCATGCCTTCTGCTGAGGTCGCAGGCCAGCCCCAGGCACGCGTGACCCACCCCGTCCCCACAGCAGCTCTCCCACAGGACTCGGGCTCTGCCGAGTCACACACCCCAGTACTCGTCTTGACGCCTCCCAGACAACAAAGACGGAAGAGGAGGACTCGTGATGAGCACATCGCTTTTAAAATTATGTTTCTTGAAACTTAAAAACCTAGAATCATCGGTTACATGCAGCTTTAAAAAGTCACACTACATACTTCCATATTTACTCTGCTTGCTCTTTTCTGTAAAGCTACACTTCACTTAATTTTGATTTTCTGCTAAATTCTTCCGTCCATCCTTCTCTTTTCCCTTCTAGATAACAGAACTGAATCAATTCTGTTGGGAAAACACAAGTTTTGCTGTCGGATCTGTGTAAGCTCTGTTCAGCATGTCGTCTGCACCCATCCCCATCCCTCCGGAAACTCCCCAGGGCCGAGCTGCATCCCGCAACTGTTAGAAGCTGGGTAAGCTACTTCCTAAGTGAGAAAGCTGCTACTTTCAAGTGAAACCAAGTTTGCTGCCTACGCTCCGCACGTTTGCAGCTGAAGCACTCCACCGCGCACGAGAGGGTCGGTAACGCCACTTCTCTGCGGTACACTTCTCTCACACTCTCTCTCTCTCTCTCACACACACACGCATACACTGACTCTTCAACAATCTCAATGGTCACGGGGCTTGCCTGTCACCTTGCCCACATCCGTACCTTTCAAATTTGGACTCCACGTCAAAGTCCTCCACGTTCAAGACCAGATCCACGTTGTTCTCAGCGCCCAGATTAGACCGCGTGGTGGTATACACACTGAGCTGAAAAAAGGACCGTCAAGAAAATCAAGCCTGCGAGGGCCCTGGCAGAAAGCGAGGGCGCTGACAGAGGAAGACCTGAGCGGCCGCTGCGGGGAAGGTGCCTGCCGTTCCTCAGGGGACAGGACTCGGCGGTGCCACGATGGCTGAGGGCCAGGCCTGCCACAGAGGGACACCTGCTGAAGCCTGAGGCTGGCCGCTGGACGGGGCGGGGCACAGGGGCCAGCTGCGGGCCGAGGGTCGTCGGGGCTCGGGCGGGGAGGCGGCCTCACCTGGGTCAGAGTCTGGCGCCCGGCTCGGCCCGCCCGGCCCGAGGGTGGAGGGCGGGCGGGGGGCAGGCGCTCACCTGCAGCTTGGGCCTCTGCGCCAGGTAGGGCTGGATGCAGCGGCCGTGCCCGGAGCACGGGCGGGTGTACACGATGCCGTACATGACCCAGCAGGTGTGCACCACGTACACCACGAACACGCCCACGACCAGGCTGGTGAAGGAGCTCCGGCCGCTCCACATGGCGCCGCCGCCGGGCCCCGCCGGGCCGCCTCGCAGACGCGGGCACTCCGCCCGCCCGTCGCCCTGCCGGACGCTCCGGCCGCCGCCGCTCACGCGAGAGCCGCCGCGCGCCGCCGCCACCGCCGAGGAACGAACGCGCCGCGCGCCGCGGGCAGCCGGCTGCCCCGCATGCTCGCCGCCGCCGCCGCCGCCGCCGCCGCCGCCGCCGCCGACCTGTCGCCGCGGGATTCGCCGCCGCGCCGCTTCCG
Organism: Bubalus bubalis; assembly: GCF_019923935.1. Taxonomy (NCBI): domain Eukaryota; kingdom Metazoa; phylum Chordata; class Mammalia; order Artiodactyla; family Bovidae; genus Bubalus; species Bubalus bubalis. Next base: position 70,959,008 of record NC_059175.1, on the reverse strand, counting down.
GGCCCCGCACCGTCCGCCGGAAGTGGGCGCGCCGCGGGGCGCCCTGGGAAGGGTAGTTCCAGCGGCCTCGCGCACGCGCCTGCGTCGGGGGCGCGGTGTGACGTCACCACCGCGCCGTCCTCCCGGCGTGCCCCGCGGTTCCGGCGGGTCGGGGGCTGTCCCGCGGAGAGGCGAGGTCGCGGGGCTGGGGGCCGGGCCGCGCGCCGCCTCCTCCCGAGGCGCGGGCGAGACGCCTGGCCCAGGGCTGGCGCCGAGTGGCGGGGAGCCGCGAGAGCGCGCGCGGTCCCTCAGCCTGAGTCTGGGGTTGGGTGGACGACGTGAGAGGTGGAGGCGGAAAAAAATAGGCGCGCGAAAGGCAGCGAGCGCTTCGTGTTTCTTTTCGCTGTTGAGACAGGAGCCCCCAGACGGGCGCCGTGTGGGGAACGCGGCCTTCCAGCAGGGCGGGCGCCGTCAGAGCCCCCGACAGGCTACAATCAGAAAGGGGTTCGGTTTGAGCCAAACTGAGCAGCAGGCCGGAGGCCCACTTCCCAGGTTTCCCTGAGAAACCGCTCCGGAGAAGCGAGGTTTCAGCACAGCTTTACATCCTGTCAAAGCAAAGAACGTCAAACAAGTCAGGGATACACTTCTTTACGGTTTAAACAAACAAAAACAGGCCAGCACGCAGACGGCGTCAACCTGGCCTTGCACCCGGGAGGGAGTCTTACCACGGAAGGTCCCCATCCGGGTCCCGGAGCAGCGGCTTCCAGTCTTGACTTTTCACACGGGCGTTCCTTCTGCTCAGTGTGGCCCTCTCTAATAATTAACGCAGGTGTACAATGTATGTTTGATAGACCACAAATAGGGCATTTTATTTAGTTAGGATCAAATTCAAGTGAATTGATGTATAAGCCAGAGTGACCTCTTTTATCTCAATATGTGAGCGTTGAAGAAATTTAAAAAAAATCATTCTCCACTGCGTCCTGGGAGCCGCCGTCGCCAAGGGCTGAACCCGATCCTCAAGAGCTTCCATTAGAACCCACCGCCTGCCGGAGGGACAGTCTAGCTGGGGCTCCAGGGAGGGAGGGGACTTGTCCGGCTGTCCAGGCTTGATGGTGCTCACGTTTTCCTGTTGAGAGCTGCCCTGATGGCCTCTGGAAGGGCATGTGTTCTTCCTGTTTCCATCTGAGAGCCTGTGGAGTCAGGACCCTGGGTTCGCTGGAGCTGCCCATGCCCAGACAGCGTACCATCTGCGTTCCTGTTCACATCTACTCTCTCTCTTTTCCTTCTGTCTCAGACAATCAAAAACGTTGCTAACCATTTACAGAAGTGGTTCGGTTCAGTTCAGTTCAGTTGCTCAGTCGTGTCCGACTCTCCGACCCCATGAATCGCAGCACGCCAGGCCTCCCTGTCCATCACCAACTCCCAGAGTTCACTCAAACTCATGTCCATCGAGTCGGTGATGCCATCCAGCCATGTCATCTTCTGTCTTCTCCTTCTCTTCCTGCCCCCAATCCCTCCCAGCATCAGAGTCTTTTCCAATGAGTCAACTCTTCACATGAGGTGGACAAAGAATTGGAGTTTCAGCCTCAGCAGATCCCCTTTAGGATGGACTGGTTGGATCTCCTTGCAGTCCAAGGGACTCTCAAGAGGCTTCTCCAGCACCACAGTTCAAAGGCATCAATTCTTCGGTGCTCAGCTTTGTTCACAGTCCAACTATCACATCCATACATGACCACTGGAAAAACCATAGCCTTGACTAGATGGACCTTTGTTGGGAAAAGTAATGTCTCTGCTTTTGAATATGCTATCTAGGTTGGTCATAACTTTACTTCCAAGGAGTAAGTGTCTTTTAATTTCATGGCTGCAGTCACCATCTGCAGTGATTTTGGAGCCCCCAAAAACAAAGTCTGACACTGTTTCCAAATTTTGGAGCCCCCCCCAAAATAAAGTCTGTCACTGTTTCCATTGTTTCCCCATCTATTTGCTATGAGGTGATGGGACCAGATGCCATGGTCTTCGTTTTCTGAATGTTGAGCTTTAAGCCAGCTTTTTCACTCTCCTCTTTCACTTTCATCAAGAGGCTTTTGAGTTCCTCTTCACTTTCTGCCATAAGGGTGGTGTCATCTGCATATCTGAGGTTATTGATATTTCTCCCAGCAATCTTGATTCTAGCTTGTGCTTCTTCCAGCCCAGAATTTCTCATGATGTACTCTGCATAGAAGTTAAAATAAGCAGGGTGACAATATACAGCCTTGACGTACTCCTTTTCCTATTTGGAACCAGTCTGTTGTTCCATGTCCTACAGAAGTGGTAGATGCTGTTAAAGCCCGGGTGAATTGCTCAGGGTTTCAGAGAAGCAGGTGGACGGGAGAGCTATTTGCTGAATCGGGGGCAGTGGAGGGCTGGAGGCCTCCCAGGAACAAGGCGTCAGGGCGGAGCGCAGCCGTGGCTCTGAGCCATGCCCCTGGGATACGGGCCAGGGACACTGAGGACATCAGAGACTTTTCCCTTTCTCTTATATACTCATGTAGCATCTGCTGGTGGCCCTGCCGGCCTCAGCCATTGGAATAGCATGTAGCCGGACCCTGTTCTCTGTCTTCCCCTCCAGCCTGCTCTCTGTTCAGCACACCCACCCTCCTGTTGGAAAGCCTTTGCTGACCCCTGTTGCCCTGAGTATAAAATCCATCCTCCTTAGCAGCGAGTTCTGCCCCAGCCGTCATGCCCTGAGCTCCTGCTACACTTGGGGGAGCCCCTGCAGGACCAGGCTGCTCCCCACCCCGCAGCTTTGCCCCCGCACTGCTCTGCAGCAGGGGGAGGTGCACTGTAGACCTGTGACCTGCGGGGAACACAGAGCAGCCGTGGAAGCCTAAGGTGGGGTGGGTGGGAGAGTGGGGCAGGGCTCACGGCCCCCAAAGCCCGGGATGCAGGCGGCCCTCAGGGACGGGCTCTGGGTGCAGCTTCAGACCCCTGTCCCAGTCTCATCCGAGGTGGAGCTAGTTATTGGCATGCAGGGAGGACAGCTGTCCTGCACAGCTAGGTGTCCTGATGTCTGTGCGTCGGCTATGGCGTGTGGGAGCTTGGGAGCCACTCAGCTTCCAGACTCCAGGTCACGCCCTGTGTCGATGCCCGGCCCTTCTGGTGAGGATGTGGTTCCCACAGGGTTCTCTTTCCCATCCAAGAAAAATGCCCACTGTTGGAAAATCATTCATAACAGCGCTCATGTATCTGAGCATCTCCTGGTGCTGGTTCGTAGGTGATATTTGGAGAATGAAGCTGGTGATATTTGGAGAAGGAACTTGGTGAACCTGGGCATTTGGTTGGGTCCTTCGAATGCAAACCGTTCTCCAGAGTGAGGCTCATTCTCAGGGCCCCTCAAATGTTGGTTCTGGGCGCTGTGTGAGATCAGAACTCCTCTGCGCGTGTGCCGGCCACGCAGACCATCAGGGGCTGGCGCTCTGCACCGGCTTCTCATGGGGGTGGGGTCACCGGGGAAAAAGGGGAGGCTGCAGCCATCCAGGGCCGCAGGGAGCGCCCCGCTTCCCCAGGGGCCTCTCTATACTTCATTCGCGGTCAGCCCCTAGCCGAGAGGACTCTTGGTGTGATCCCAAGTTTTTACCGTATTTTTTGGCCCCAAGAACTACTCACCACCGCCCATGAGGATGAATACCATGGGCAGCTCAGGGTGGAGGCCGTGGACCCGGGCTCCCTGTGGCAGGCGCCCCCTTCAAGGAGAGAAGCCACCTCGGTCCTCACTTGCTTCTAGGCACCCCATCAGCTCCACCAACGTTTTTGCTTTAAACAGTCCATTATTGTTGAAGTAAAATTTACTTCTGCTCTCTTCGCTCTTTTGCGGAAAGCCTGTCTTCTCGCTGCTGGTTACTCCTTTAGCCCCAGTAACTTCTTAGGGTTTTCTTGTTCGGCAAATCAGCTGATGGTGAATTCTGTCAACCACTGCTTGAATGAGACTGAATTTAATCTGCCTTCACCTTTTTGAAAGATTTTCACGAAGTATCAAATTCTAGGTCGATGGGCATTCTTCCAGTGAGTTGAAGAATATTGTTTTATTATCTTCCAGTTTGCAATGTTACTGATGAGAAATTGGCGGTTATCCCTATGTTTGTTTAACTGTGCATAGTCTATTTTTTCTGGCTGCTTTTAGAATTTATATAACAAGTCGCTGATTTTCAGCAATTTGCTGTAGTAGTTTCCCTTGTCTGTTCTTGTAAGGGTAGAGCAAATTAGCCAAGATGGCACGGTCAGGCTCTCCCGCCCCACATCCTGTCCCTCTTGCCCCACGTTCTGTAAATAATGATTATGTAACAGCCGAGATCACTTACAGCGCTGCACGTGTGCGTCACGATGTCCCCGCTTGGTCACGGGCAACCTTCCGTAAGCATATGTAAGCTCCACCTGGCAAGTCCATGTGGCTCCAGACTGGGAAAGGAGTACATCAAGGCTGTATATTGTCACCCTGCTTATTTAACTTGTATGCAGGGTATATCATGTGAAATGCCAGGCTGGACGAAGCACAAGCTGGAATCAAGACTGCAGGGAGAAATATCAATAATCTCAGATATATAGATGATACCACCGTTATGGCAGAAAGTGAAGAGGAATTAAAAAGCCTCTTGATGAAAGTGAAAGAGGAGAGTGAAAAAGCTGGCTTAAAACTCAACATTCAGAAACTAAGATCATGGCATCTGGTCCCATCAGTTCAGTTCAGTCGCTCAGTCATGTCCGACTCTTTGCAACCCCTGACACTGTTTCCACTGTTTCCCCATCTATTTGCCATGAAGTTATGGGACCAGATGCCGTGATCTTAGTTTCTGAATGTTGAGTTTTAAGCCAGCTTTTTCACTTTCCTCTTTCACTTTCATCAAGAGGCTTTTTAATTCTTCTTCACTTTCTGCCATAAGGGTGGTGTCATCTGCATATCTGAGGTTATTGATATTTCTCCCGGCAATCTTGATTCCAGCTTGTGCTTCTTCCAGCCCAGAATTTCTCATGATGTACTCTGCATATAAGTTAAATAAGCAGGGTGACAATATACAGCCTCGACGTACTCCTTTTCCTATTTGGAACCAGTCTGTTGTTCCATGTCCAGTTCTAACTGTTGCTTCCTGACCTGCATATAGGTTTCTCAAGAGGCAGGTCAGGTGGTCTGGTATTCCCATCTCTTGAAGAATTTTCCACAGTTTATTGTGATCTACACAGTCAAAGGCTTGGCATAGTCAATGAAACAGAAATAGATGTTTTTCTGGAACTCTCTTGCTTTTTCCATGATCCAGCGGATGTTGGCAATTTGATCTCTGGTTCCTCTGCCTTTCCTAAAACCAGCTTGAACATCTGTAAGTTCACAGTTCACGTATTGCTGAAGCCTGGTTTGGAGAATTTTGAGCATTACTTTACTAGTGTGTGAGATGAGTGCAATTGTGTGGTAGTTTGAGCATTCTTTGGCATTGCCTTTCTTTGGGATTGGAATCACTTCATGGCAAATAGATGGGGAAACAATGGAAACAGTGACAGACTTTGTTTTCCTGGTCTCCAAAATCACTGCAGATGTTGACTGCAGCCATGAAATTAAAAGATGCTTGCTTCTTGAAAGAAAAACTGTGACCAGTCTAGGCAGCATATTAAAAAGCAGAGACATTACTTTGTCGACAAAGTTTCATCTAATCCAAGCTCTGTTTTTTCCAGTGGTCATGTATGGATATGGGAGTAGGACCATAAAGAAAGCTGAGTGGTGAAGAATTGATGCTTCTGAACTGTGGTATTGGAGAGGACTCTTGCGAGTCCATTGGACTGCAAGGAGATCAAACCAGTCAATCCTAAGCAATCAGTCCAATGAAGAATATTCATTGGAAGAACTGATGCTGAAGCTCCAATCCTGATGTGAAGAACTGACTCACTGGAAAAGACCCTGATGCTGGGAAAGACTGAAGGAAGGAGGAGAAGGGGACGGCAGAGGATGAGATGGTGGGATGGCATCACCGACTCGATGGACATGAGTCTGAGCAAGATCTGGGAGTTGGTGATGGACAGGGAGGCCTGGCGTGCTGCAGTCCATGGGGTTACAAAGAGTCACACATGACTGAGTGTCTGAGCTGAACTGAAAGCTATGTGTTTAAGCTTCTTGATAAATTTCTGAAGTTTCCAAATCGCTGTTAAGCTTATCTTGTGATTTTTCATTTTAAATGTTTTATTTTTCACCTCTAGAGGTCCCACTGATTTTTGTAAAACTTTCTTTAAATTGAAGGGCAGTGGCGTCACAGTGTTATGGCGGCTTCTGCTGTACATCAGCGTGAATCAACCGGAGGTATACACATGTGCTGTCCCTCCTGAATCTTCCTCCCCATCCACGCCAGTGAGTTGTTTTTTCCTGCATCAGGAGACAACGCCCTACAGCGAATAGTGATAGCCCTTCTATCTCTTCACGGCTACACACGTCTCCGTTCTGTGGTTTTGAATACACCACAGTTTGCCCAACGGTCTCCACATGTTGACAGACAGCTGGGCCGTCTCCAGCCCTCAGTTACTGAAACGAGGGCTGCAATGCGCACCCTTGAGCCCGCATTTTCTCATGTTTCCTGACTGTGTCTGAGGTGGGTTGTAGGAGCTGGTGGCGTGGATTCAGATGCTTAATGCCCGGTGTTCTCACCAGGCGCAGCCTCGTCCCCTCCTGGCGGCTCCCTGCTCAGACCCCCAGCACCTGGGTGAGCCTGCCTGCTCTTCTGAAGCTCCGCCTTCAGGGTCCAGGGTCCCCGTGGGATGGGCGAGGTGTGGTCGTGCAATGGGAGTTTTTGTGGCTGTTTCTCTGAAGAGGAGGGATGATGAGCTCACTGGAGCAGAGCCGTGGCTGTTTTAAGCCCCATTCTATGCTGACCTTCGGGTGTTTCCTGGGCTCAGGGAATGCCCCGCCCTGCACCCACTCAGCTCAGCGATTCAGAGACAACTGTGCAAGGCCCCTGCAGGAAAAATGAAGAGAAACTCCCAGAAGCGCGGTTGAGGTGCTGCCACGGGCAAACGTGGGAGCAGCAGGCACCCAGCAGTTCTGGGTGACAGGGCGGCGATGGCCTCTGGGCTCCTCCTGCCCTGGCAGTAGGTCGGCTCCTGTTCCTGGGTGCGGTGACCTCCAGAAGGGTGAGGTTGGTTGTTGTCGGGAGAGAGCAGATTAACCAAGATGGCAGTGCTCAGGCTCTCTCGCCCTGTGGCCTCTCGCTCTGGCCCCACGTTTTGTAAATACACAGTTATGTAACCACCAAGGTCGCTTGGAGCACTGTGCGTGCAGGTCACAAGGTACTCGCTTGGCCATGGGCTACCTTTGTTCTGGGAACAGGTATGAGCTCCACCTGAAAAAGCCCTTGCAGCTGCGTCGTGGCTGCATTGTGGTACTGAGGCGTTACAGCTGTGTCCGCTGGGTCAACCACGAGAGGAGAGAATACAGCGTGTCTGCTGGGCTGACATGCCAGCCCAGAGAGAACAAACGTGTCTGGTTCCCACAGCTCCTCGCAGTTTCTTCCAGCTTCCCCGTGCACGCCTTGCCTGCCTGGATGCAGCGGACAGTGAGCAGTCAGATACAGCGAGACAGCTGGCACCGTGAGCGGGGTCAGTGGGAAGCCGTGCCCAGTCATTCCCGGACGCTGGGCATCAGGGGAGACGTGGGACCCCTCCTCATGGTGCCCTTGGTGGGATCGGGGATCCCCTGCCTGGGGAGCTGTCAGGGAGAGCGGGTGTCGGACCACGGTTTGTTGGACGGCTGCTGGGGGAGGCGGCCTCAGGAGGGCCTTGGGTCCCTGTGGCAGCTCCAACATCAGAAGCTCCTGGGCTGAGTCCTGGAGGCCGGGGGCCCCTGAGGGCCGTCTCTCACTGTGAGCATGCCCGCCCGGCCTTTGTCCCTGGGGGTGTCCTGCCCCCTTCCCCTTACGGTGAGAGCACGCAGGCTGGATTAGGGCCCTCCCTGATGACCTGTTCAGCTTGATCACCTTCTCAAAAACCATCCTGAGTCTGGGGGCTGGGGCATCCACGTGGGAGTGTGGAGGGAAGCATTTCATCCCTCGCAGCCCTCCTCCAACTCCACTGCGCATCCTCGGCCAAACTCTGCTGCTTTGGGGCTTAGAGGAGCCGGCGCGAGGGGCCTGGGGTCAAGGAAGGGTGTGGACCAGCGGGGCGGCAGCTCTTGCCCTCTGTTCCTCTGACCGCTGTCTTGGCCCTGGCCCCAGGGGGCCGTCCCCACCCTCGGGCAGCAGGGAGCGTCCTGGTCGGGTAGGGGGCTGGGGAGGGCAGTGCGTGTCCTGAGGGGCTCGGGGGCTGGGCTGGTTGACCCCTCTGCCCCCAGGGAGGTGCTGGCTGGCAGTCCACTCTGGCTGAACCCTCATCGAGGGACCAGCTTCCCAGGAGGAAAACCGATGCGCTGACAGGCTTCAGCCTGGCTGCACTCAGCTCTGTTATTATCACACAAAAAGCCAGGCAGGCCCCCCTGGTGAGCGGCTCACACGCCCCGGGTCAGTACTGGAAACCTATTTTTGAGCAAATAATAGATTCTCTTCCCTGGAATGCCAGGGGAACCCAGCAGCTTTTGAAGGCCGAGAAGTTTGAGGGGGAAGCAGGAAGAGGCCGCTCGGAGGTGGTGAGTCTGGTGCCCTGCCTGCCTGCCTCCCCGAGTTCCAGCGTTCTGTCCAAGCTCCAGGCCTGCGCCTGGCTGCTGTTTGATCAACCCCCTGACTGACCGAGGCCGACATCGCAGCCCCGACCTTCCTTGGGGAAAGTCTGCCGCAGGGGTGCAGAGCCCGCCTGGGAGAGGGCAAGGCAGCCCTGCAGCGGGCTGCAGGGGCATACAACACCAGCCCGGTGCGTGGGGAGCTGGGCCTGAGTGCAGAAAGGCCGGGGGCCCGAACAGGCGTGGCCCGGGCTGAAACGGTGTAAGTGTGTCCAGCGACGCCGTCCCCGGGACGTGGGTGTACATAAACAAGCTCAACACCCACAACTGCCCCAGAGAGAAGCAACATGCTGACCAGGAAATGGAAGCCAGAGGTGCCTGGGGCAGCAGGCCGGGTGCCTGCCCACCCCAAGCCGCCCACCCCGAGCCACCCACGTGGCTCTCGTGCTGTCCGCCGCCCCCCTCCCCGCCTGGTGTGTGAAGGGCTGGGTGGCGGAGGCCAGGCAGGCCTGCGAGGAAGGCAAAGGTGGGAAGGAGGCATCTGAGGACTTGTTGATGCGGTGGGCACCTCAGAGCTGGCAGGCGCAGGCTATGGGCCTATGGGCTTCCCATCTGCCCACAGCCCTGCAGGGCACAGGAGGGGCCGCGCGTGCTGCGCCCCAGGGGTTGAAGCAACAGGTCCCAGGTCCCTGGGCGCAGGAGGCCCTGCACACGGGGCGTCAGTGGAGGGGAGCGGCCCCGGCGAGCACGGTTGGGGCAGTGGCATCCCCGCGTGTGAGACCCCCAACGGAAGAGGGGGCTATGCGGGGCGGGGGGCGGGGGCCTGCCAGTAGAGGACGGGGTGGGGGGCACAGCAAGGCCCGCCTGGCAACTGGAGCAGGGCTCCTGGAGTGGGGTGGGCGTGGTCCTGCACACATCCCTTCCTGGCCTCTGCGCTGCCCCTGGCCGGGCCGGCTCTGAGCCCGTTAGAGCCGTGAGCAGGGCTCTCCCCAAGGCCGGTCATGTCGGGTCCATGTCCACATCTTATCACAGAGAGGATGCAGCCCTCACTCAATGGATTTTGAGTCTCCAGTGACCTCGGGGTTCACTGTGTGTGTGTGTGCGCATGCGTGTGTGTGAGTGCGTGCAGGGGACGGGACATAAACATTACTTCAATCCTTTCATACAACATTCAGAACTTGGAGCCGGAGACAATCTGCTCATGAAATAAACACAGTTCTCTCTGAATAAGCTGCATCTGTGTGGCACTGACCCCAGACATGTTGCCCAGTCACACCTCCATCCGAGCTGGTGCTCAACCACACAACCTCAGGTGGGGCCTGGGCCTCCAGAAGCACCTCGTTCCATGTTGGGCCTGCAAGCAAAGAGAGACCCGGTGACCTGGGGAGCCTCTCACCGCCTCCTCCAGGCAGCCTTCCTGCTGTCTGCAGCCATGCTCCTCCTGCTGGACTTTCGAGGCTGCTCTGTGCAGCCACTCATAACCAGATGCTCCACCCCCGCCCCCCCCCCCCCCCCCCCCCCCCCCCCACACCCAGGCATCTCTAGTCCCCTCCGCTGGCCACCCAGTCATCTCGTTCTGAATGGTTAGCTTTCTCTAAGTCTTTCTTTCCAGGCTGAGTTGAGGGCTGAGCTTGTGCAATTCTTCCCTGGTGGCCCCCATTTTCACCTCTCTCTTAATCTGACCTCAAGTTTTGCTTCCCTGGAAGCTGACTCAAGGCCCCTCCTTCTTGTGTGGAGCCAAATGTCTCAGATTTTACTGTCTTTCCTCCAGAAGGTCAGAAGCCCCAGGGGCCAGTCCCTCGCCCCCACTTGAATTAACAGAGAATCTGACAGGACTGTCCACGCCGCAGTCTCTGTGGGGCAGCGTCTCCGGGTCTAGCACGAACGGACACCGAGGCGGTCAGCCGACGTCCACGGCACGGCCTGTCTGGCCCCGGTGAGGTCTGGCCCTCTGCCCCTGACTCCAAGGCCTGGAATGTGCCCCTGACGAGAGCAATTTGTGCTTCCGGGGCCACGTGCTTACACCCAGGAAAGCCCTGGTGTCCGGGGCTGGGCCTGGGCGCCCAGGCGTGTCGTCCCTGTGCAGGACTCCTGGTCTCGGGCCCTGGATCTGTCTCCCCTGCACTGTGGGTTGTCACAGGCCAGCTTTGCTGAGCTGAGCCCCTGAGCTACTGGACCTGAGGGGCGCTGGAACCCTCATGCTGCAGAGCCAACAGCTTCAGGGCGTCCCCGGGACCTCTGTCCCCCAGGTGCCTGGGGCCAGGCCGGCTCCGCCCTCCCCACAGGGAGGGTATCACGTGACCCAGGGGCCAGGCTGGGCAGCTGAGGGCCGAGCTGGTGGCCATCCGAGGCCCCACAGCTCAGGGCTCGGCTGCAGGGAGCGGTGTTGAGAGGGAGGGGGGTGGCCCTGGGGGTCCCTGGGGAGGCCCTCTCTGTCCCTCGGAGGGGGCCATGGCCCTGGCAAGGGTTGCGTCCTCCCGCTGCTGATGATTGGAGGGTGTGTTCTCACCCCTGAAGGAGCAGGAGACTGGTGCTGGCGAGTCCTGGGGCCGGCGGCGCGCCCCAGGGAGGAAGACCCGGCCCCAGGAATACAGGGGAGGCGCCGTGCGACGCGGCCACGTCTGATGGACTTTCCCTGAGCAGGGCCCGCTGCGGGACAGCGGCGGTGCTCAGCTCTCACGTCTGCCGGGCCTCCTCCCAGGGGACGGCTCCTTAACCTCGGGACGGCTCCTCATTCTCGTCACGTCTCGGGGACACCGAGCCTCTCAGCCGGGGCTCGTCGCTGCCGCCCCGCAGCCACACCGAGGACGCGCCCGTCACGCAGGAACCCGTGCTGCGGGCCCTTCCTGGGCCTCCCTTCTGCGCGGGCACGGGCGGGGGGCGCGGACTGTTCTCCGGTTGTTCTGCTCCCCTCAAAGCCCCTCCCTCCCCTTGAAGCTCCTCTCTTCCCATTGACGGTCACGTGGGCAGGTGTCATTTCCCCAGGCAATTGCTGTGGTGTTTGCCAAGCGGTTGCTCTGCATCCCTTGGCCCTTCTCTGTGAGCCACAGTTCTGCCGACGGGATGTGGCTGTGCTTCTCCTTGTCTGGCATGCTTTCCCAGCTGGTATCTGTGAGCCCCGCACCCGTGGGGTGAGGCCTGACCCCGGGGACTGTAGGGGACGCGGGTGTGAGTCCTGACCCTGTGGGGTGAGGCCTGACCCCGGGGGCTGTAGGGGACGTGGATGTGAGCCCTGCACCCGTGGGGTGAGGCTCTAACCTGTGGGGGCTGTAGGGGACGCGGGTGTGAGTCCTGACCCCGCGAGGTGAGGCTCTGACCCCCAGGGGCTGTAGGGGACACAGGTGTAACCCCTGACCCCATGGGGTGAGGCCCTGACCCCCAGGGGCTGTAGGGGACATGGGCCTGGGCAGGCCTGTTGGGGCAGCCTGGGCTGAGTCAGAGGGTCATCGTTCCCATGGTCATTACTGTGGTTCTTCGGTCATCTGTCGCATGTCTGGCCTTCAGGAGCTCTCTGGGGGGCTCTGTTCCTCCCCCAGCCCGCCTCCCCTTTGCAGCCCCACGAGACACTCCTACTCGCTGACGCCTCCTGCGTCTGGACTCGGGAACCAGCAGTTTCTCCAGGGAGCCCTGAGGCCTCTCACAGGACCTGGACCTTCGGATCTGCGGTCTGAGCTCTGGGAAGGCTCAGGGCCCAACCGGGTGCCAAGCCTTTCAGACCAGAGCTCAGACACGCGTCCGCCACACACGGGGGCCCAGGTCTGTCCCGCCTACGCGTGTGTGGACACACGTGTCTGTGTTACAACCCGGAGCACGTGGGGACCCCAGGCGGGGCAGCAGCCTGTCCCCATGCCTCCCCAGGCCTGACTTGTGGCCCCATCCCCAGATTCTCATTATCCAGGGATTATCCAGGGCCGCACTCGTAGGGACCTGTTCACAGCTCTGCTGATACCATCCTGAAATTCTTAACGAGTTTTGAACACGGGCCCCATGTTCTCATTTTGTATAGAACCTGCAAATTATGCAGCCATTCTGATTACCCCTGCTCGCCCAAGTCTAGAATAAACGCCGGGCAATTTCAGGGTTGCTAACTCATCTCTGTGCAAAACAAACGGCCAAACTAGGGCGCAGTTCTACGTCTTCTGGTTCTCGGTCAAAACACCATCTTGCAGAGACCCGGCCTGGCCGGGGTCCAGTGTCCATCCACCCACCTACCCTCGTGGGCTGCCTGATATGCCCTCAGCCCGGTGGATGGTCAGCCAGCCCTGCAGGGAGGGGCGCAGAGAGGGGCTCAGGCTGGGGTCGGGGGTGCTGGCCCCCATCTGCTGGGGCGGGAGCAGGTGCTGGGCTCCGGGCTGATGGCCGGGCTGTGTACACTGTGCTTCACCTGGACCCGGTCACCAGGCCGTTCAGCTTTAACTGAACCGAACTCACCGAGTGGCAGTGGCTCAGTGGACTGAGGGCGGACGGCAGCGCGGCCCCTCCCACACCGGACCAGAGGCTGGCAGCCTGGTCAGGCTCAGAGGTGACTGCCTGGACGCCTGCCCCACTGGGCGGCTCTGCGGAGGCCCCCTTGGCCCGCGTGGCCGTGTGCCCGGCCTGTTGCCGCGGGCGGGATCTGTGGAAGATTCAGGTCCTCCCTCCTCGTGGGCATGTCCTGTGCAGACTCAGGCCTGGGTGGTCTGTGCTGTCTGCATGCTCCTTGTTGGGGGGGCACATGGATGTGCGACTGAGCCTGGGGTTCCCCATGGGGCTCAGGGCATGGAGGGGAGCTCCTGGGGGGTGGCAGAAAGGGAAGCCAAGAGCACAGTCCAGACACAGCCTTGAGTGAGCACCAGGTGGTCGGAGGACCATCTGGGTCCGGCCCCTGTGGAGACGGCATGGGAGTAGAGGACGGCGCTTTGGAGCTTCAGACACGGCCCCCTGCGCGTGCCTGCCCTCAGGAGCCCCGTGTGCTGGGACCTCAGGGGCCGGCCCCGCTTCCCCCGGAGCTCACGCCCAGTGACTGCTGTGCAGCCTGGTGGCCCCTCTCTGGCCGCTGTTTCGAGGCCCACAGGGAGGAGATCCAGCACCTTCTACTCCCTAGTTGGCACCACAGCGGTGCAGGCACACGCCCTGCACACCTGCACACGCTCACGTGCGCACCCTCACTCACACGTGAGCACACATCCACATACGTGTACACACACCCTGCACACTGAGGTCAGCCCTGCGCCGTTGCTCAGGAGGACGGTGGCTGTGTGGCTCCAGAGCTCTGGCCCCACCGGCTGTGAAAGGCTTTGGGACCGTCCTGGGGCCCAGACGCAGCCACTGTCCAGGAGGGACACGGATGTGTGCGTGAGTCACGCTGACCTGCTTCCTGGCAGGGCCAGGGCCTGGTGGCACCTGCCAGGAAGCAGGTTAGTTCTCAGCCTGGTGCACGCAGGGCCCGCGTGTGGGTAATTGAACGAAGTCTCCTGAAACGACATTACCTCGTGCACGAGCGCACGTGGCGTTTTCTAATTTACTGAAAGAGTCGCTGCCCTCCTGTTGATTCCTGCACCCACTGATGGCCACACCCGCAGGCCGGGGCACACAGCCCTCGACCCCTGCTTCACAGCCTGCGTGTTCCCGGCGGGGCTCCCAGGGCGGGCAGGAGGGGATGTGCCGGCCACACCTGCCCCGTGTTGGCGCTCGCGTGGCCTCTGCACTCCAGTGTCCCTCTCAGTTCAGCGGGTCACTCCAGCATCCCATCCTGGGCCCGCCTGCTGTCCTTGGAGCCCCCTGCCACCCCGCAAGGCCATCGGCCTCTCTGCACGCCAGCGTGAATACATGTGCCATGACTGTTGGGCTGAGGGTCTTCCTGCTGAGCCCCCGGGGCCTGGCCGGGCCTGTCTGCGGCCCCGTCATCTCTGCAGCCCCTCCCAGGTGCCTGGTGCCTGGCAGGAGGTCGTGTATATTCCCTGGACAGAAGGATGAGGGCGGTGGGTGTCCTGTTCCAGTGGCTGGAAGTCCAAGGCCACAGCGTCGGTGTAGCGGAGTCCTCGGGCCGGGGGCTCACGTGCTCTCAGGATCCAGCCTGCCCCTGAGCCCACGTGCAGGAAGGGTCGCGGGCCCCCCCTGGGTCCCCTCAAAGGCATGACCCTCCTGTCCTGGGAGTCCTTCCCCTGCTGGACTCGGAGCACCCCAGCTGGCCTCCCCAGAGCTCTGGGGGCCTCGCGCTCCTGCCTGCTCAGCTGCTGGTCTGTGGCTTGTCTGCTGCTGTCCAGGAGGGCTGGGGGCTGGGGCAGGAGAGGGCCTCAGGCCGAGGCTTGCTGGGGAAGGACCGTGTCTAAGGCCCCTGGCTGCCCTCGGAGCAGGGGGCTCAGGACTCGGTTCGCTGGCTGCTGGCGCTGGCTGCCCGCCAGCCTGTGACCCGGGCCAGCTGCATCCTCACCGTGGAGGAGAGTCCAGGAGAACGGGCGTCGTGGCCTCAGTGGTCTGTCCCTTCATTTTTGCTGTGTCCTGCCAATACAGGAGACAGGGGTTCAAGCCCTGGGCCAGCGGCTACAGTCCATGGGGTCCCAAAAGAGTCAGACATGACTTAGCCACCAAACAAACGACAACCGATTTCATGGGGGCTGTGGGTAGAGGGGTCACCAAGGGCATGAGCTCTGGGAGTGGGGTGTGGGCATCTTGCAGGGAGCAGGTCACATCGTCACCTTTGGCCTTCGACCTTGAGCCTGGGGCAGCCCGCTGGTCCCAGTGGGTGGGTGATGTGTCCCCCTGTCCTGGGGCCAGGCTGCACCTGGGGGCAGCTGACCCCACGGGGTGGAGGGCGGGTGGGCAGCCCTGCCTCTGGGGGGTGTCTGGGAGAGGCTCCTGAACGCTGGGCCGATGTCTGGGTCCCGCCGTTGGCCTCGCGGTCCCCGCCGCCCACCCTGCCCAGGACGGCTCTGGCCGGGGCGTCTGTGTGGCGGGATGTCTCCACAAGCCAAACCGTCAGTCTGCGGATCCTCCTGGGGTGGCGGGACCCCTGGGAACAGAGTAGGCCTGCGGTGTGGGGAGGGCCGGGCCTGGCCCGCCTGGCCTGGGGGGGTGAAGACCTCTGCAGGGCTGGGGTGGGGGCTTGGTGGGGAAGCCTGGGCAGTGGGAGCCACGCCCTCCTAGGGGGACAGTGATGAGGCCCCTGGCAGGCCAGGCAGGTGCGTGTCGAGTCTGGTGACATGAGGAGAAGCCACACAGGGACCCCAGCGGCTGGACAGTGGTTGGCGGCTTGGAGACAACCAGGGCCTTTCCGGGGGTGGGGGTTCCTGAGCTCCGGCCCCCCACCGTTTGCTCCTGGGCCTGGGTGGGAGGCCTGTGCGAGCTGGGGGCCTTGTCCGAGGCTCTAACGTAAAGCCTGTTTCCAGCCCAGCGTCCCCTGGAATTTCCTCGTTCTGCTTTCACATGAATCTCGTTTTGTGCAGTTTTAATTTGAAAGCCTTGTTTCCCCCCCTGGTAAAAGTCTCTTGTTTTGCTAAAACAAGGAAGTTTCCTGACTTGAGTCCAAACACAGGGATGTTTTCTTCCATCAGAGAACCAGGAGGTCTCAGGTTTTTCCCAGCTGAAGAGTCTCAGCACAGAGTGCGGGTGTTTAAACCCGACTTCAGACCTGGGCCCAGAGGCCTTGCAGGGTGCCTCAGGGCTGGAGACCCAGGCTGGGCTCGCTGCGTCCTGCCCCGGGCGTCACCTCCGGGCCTTTCCCAGTGCCGGTCATGGTGTGAGGGGCGGGCTCTTGGAGGCAAGGCGGTGAGCAGTCAGTCCACTGAGTGTCCGCATTCTCAGCACAGGGCAGAGTGGGGGCCATGCATTGAACCCACGAGCACCTGGCCTCACCCGCTCCCTCCTCCTCAGTCCTGGAAGTCGCTGGGGACGCTCCACGCATGGGCAGGGCCCTCCTGTCCAAGGCTGTGCCCTCGCCCCCAAGGCCCCAGCCCTTGTGTCCACGTGGGCACCACATATGCCTCCAGAGTGCCCGGTGTCCTCACGCACCCACAGGGAGCGGTGCTGTGTTCAGAGAAGGGGGAACCGGCAGATACGGGTTGGATCCATTAGAATTTCCGGCATCAGACAGAACCATAAAAGCGAACTACTGACTGGATGGAAAACAACTTTTCTCTGTGCCCGCCATAACTGGGAAGCAGTTAGAAAGCATTGTCTCACCGTCTGGGGTACTGAGAGCCGCTGGGAACAATGCTGCCCACCAGCCACGCTCAGGCTGAGCTTCTCAGCACCTCCCTCATCCTAACACTTTCATCCTTTCGGCGGCCGCCCAGCCAGGCAGGGGGAACCCCTGCAGCAAGTGGGCAGACCGAGGCCCAGGAGGTCAGGACCCTCACCTGGGCTGCGTGGTGGGGCAGCCCCACCCTCACCTTCATCTCCAGCTTCCTCCTCAAACAGCCACGGTCCCTGCCTGGGAGGTGAAGGGTGAGCTGGCCTGGTCCCATCCCCAGAGCTGGAGCCTGGAGCACCCAGGCCAACAGGGTCATCCTCCTGGGGGTTTCATTGGCTCCGCGGGGAGCTGGACCTGCAGGAGACCTCCGTCTCTAAGGTTTCTCTGTGTAATAGAATGGTTTAGAACTTTACATTTAGTCTCTCTGTGTGAACAAAGGATATCAGAGCATTTAGTAGCTGAGGAATCGTAATACCATCTCTGAATATGCTTCTTGAAAGACTGCTCCAGATATTAACCTTTGATGCAGCAGGATCAAGCCAGTCAAGCACACTGCTGTATAAATACAGAAGCAGGTGGCTTTTAACCCAGAGAAATGTCCCCTCTGACGGGACTCTCACCTACACAAATGACTTGGAGAGAAGAGGAACTTGGGCTTCCCAGGTGGCGCTCGTGGTAAAGAACCCGCCTGCCAAAGCAGGAAACACTGAGACAGGAGTTTGATCCCTGGGTCGGGAAGGTCCCCTGGAGGAGGGCATGGCAGCCCACTCCAGTGTTCTTGCCTGGAGAGTCCCGTGGACAGAGGAGCCTGGAGGGCTGCAGTCCGTGGGGTCACAAAGAGTTAGGATGACTGAAATGCCTTAGTACATACAAGAGGAACTTAGCTCCTGGAATAAGTAAAATTATTCAAATTCTAGGTAAGTGTGTTCAGCGTCGAGTCGATACGGACTCGATTCTTTAGCTCTGTTGTGTACATGGAAGCTGCCCGCCAGCCCTCGAGGAGGGACGCAGAGGGGCCGCAGGGGGCTGCAGACAGGGCCCTCCTGGAGGGGCAGGTGACTGCGGGGGTCGCTACCCCTGCCCAGGGCAGGACCCCGACTTTTGACACTGGCCTGCAGGGCCTGCCTCTCTCCCCGTCCCACCTCTGTCTCTGATGCTCCATCAGGGAGATACGGTGCACACCTGAAACACGTTTCACAAAGAGGACTCGCCCCCCTCAGGGGCACTGACTCTGATATTTTCTATTTTGTTAAAATGAAAAAAAAAAAAAAAAAGTCAAGCCAGAGCCACTAAATTGGAGTGTTTAGATGTTTCCCACCCTGTGGAATGGCTGCGGCCCCGTGTGGGGCAGCCCAGTTGCCTGGCCCTGTCTATCACCCAAGGTCAGAGGCTGGGGAGGTGGCCAGGGTGACCGTCAGCTCTTATTTTGTTTTCCCAGATGTGAATGGACCTTCAGTATGGCCAGCTGGTACCCGTGCGCGGGGAGGGGTTGGTTTGCTGGACCCGGGCATCTGGGAGGTTCCAGTGCCTCACGCTCTGCTGGTGGTACTGGGGCCCTGGGGGTCCTCAGGGAGGGGGGAGGTGGGAAGTAGGCAGGTCTCCCAAGGTCAGGACATGGCAGCATCTTCTGGGGGGGACCATGGACCATCTCAGAAAAGGTGACCTCTCTTGCTGTCCATGACCAGGAGACGGGTAAGGATGCTGGTCAGGTGCGTCTACAGAGATTAAGCGGGGATTGTGGAGCAAAACCAAGGAAAGCCAAACACGGAGGAATTCGTTTACCCTTTAAATCACTTATTTCACTGTTGCCAAGCCTTTATTGAAATGCTCCTCTCAAAGGAAAAATCACATGGCTTTCCTGGGCTGTAACACCTAGACTGTTTCTAAAGGTCACTGGGCAAAGAGCATCTGTCCGACGGCAACGCGCAGTGTGGATGGAGGAGCTGAGGCCCCATTGACAGACCTGGGGCGCAGGAGGCCTCTTCCCCCCCCACCCCCAGGAGCTGGTTTCCGCACCCGGTCAGAGCAGGAAGAAAACACGCACTCAGGTGTTTCAAAATCGACACATTTCACTTGTATTAAAGAGCGTGGCCTCCCCTTGGAGAACAGACATCAGACACAGCATTCAGGTGGCCGCACCGGGGTGTGTGAGCCTGGGCCGGAGTGACAGCCTTGAGATGCGACACAAGACCTCCCACCACCTATTTCCACCCGTCCACCTACCTGTCCATCCACTCACGTGCACACAAATTACCCACCCATCCATCCACCCACCCATCCACCCTTCCATCCATCCACCCACCCATCCACCTTTCCATCCATCCACCCACCCATCCATCCATCACTCATCCATCCACCACCCATCCACTCATCCATCATCCTTCCATTCACCCATCCACCCACCCATCCATCCACCCATCCATCCATCCACCCACCCACCCATCCACCCACCCATCCACCTTTCCACATCCATCCACCCACCCACCCACCTACCCATCCATCCACCACCCATCCACCTTTCCATCCACCCACCCACCCATCTATCCATCCACTCATCCATCCACCACCCATCCACCCATCCATCCACCCATCCATCCATCCATCCACCCACCCACCCATCCACCTTTCCATCCACCCACCCATCCATCCATCCATCCACCACCCATCCACCCATCTATCATCCTTCCATTCACCCATCCACCCACCCATCCATCCATCCATCCACCCACCCACCCATCCATCCAGCCACTCACCCATCCATCCTTCCATTCACCCACCCATCCACTCACTCATCCATCCATCCATCCACCTACCCATCCACCTTTCCATCCATCCACCACCCATCCACCCGTCCATCATCCTTCCATTCACCCATCCACCCACCCATCCACCCACGCATCCATCCATCCATCCTTCCATTCACCCACCCATCCACCTTTCCATCCACCCAGCCAGCCAGCCAGCCATTCATCCCATCCATCCACCCACCCATCCATCATTTATCCATCCAACATTCATCTATCAATCTAACCACTTGCCCATCAGCCCTCCATCCATCCATTCCTCCATCTCTCCCTCATCTGTCATTCATCCATCCACCCATCCATTTCCTCTCTTCCTCCCTCCTTTCTCCACTTCCTCCTCCATCCACCCATCCGTGCCCCTCCCTGTTGGCTCACTCATCTGTAAATGTAACTTGAGTGCCACTGCCCACTGCGTGCCAGCTCTGAGACACTGGCAGAAACACATGAGACGAGCTCAGCCCCTGCTCCCGGGGGAGCTCCTGCTCAAACTGGGGAGCAGTGAGCACTCTCCCTTCCATGGGAACCTGCTGGGGAGAGTGGGGGTTCCTGAGCACTGAGCAGGGGTGGAGCCCAGAAGCAGAGGTCAGAGCAGACTCCCAGAGGTGGCATCCAAGCAGAAGGATAAACCACAGGTCTTTTCTCTGGGCTGTGGCCAGAGCTGACGGGTATCTAGAAGGACCTCTTCTCAAGAGTGGACGAGAGATCCTTAGGGACCAAAGGCAGGGAGCCACTCAGGACTCTGGTGTCGTGTCCCCAGAAGAGGTGCTTGGGCTGGACAGGAGCCGCGGTCAGCCCGCCTGGCCGGGGTCTGGGCCCCCAGGGAGCCTGCAGGGGAGCTGGCCGGGCAGAGGAGGGCTTGAGAGAGAGGAAAGACAGACGGGAGGATGGGGGGGGACGCCCACTGGGCCACGGGTGGGTCGGGCTGAGCCTGGCAGACCTGGGCGGCCGGGGCTGCGCGTGCTCGTGGTGGGCGGAGGTGAGTGAAGGGGGTTCTCAAGGGAAGGGTCTGGGCGCCCGGGGCATCGCCTGGACAAGACACCATCGGGGAGGAACGTGACCATACAGCCCTGGCCGTCTCCCCGCGGGTTTCTTTATTGTTGGGGACAAGCACACGAGAGGCCCTGCGAACGCAGACGGACGCAGACACCATCGGCGTTCTTCACGAGCGCTCAGCGCTCCTGGAAAGAACGGGGGCCCGACTCCTCTCGGCCACACCCGCGCCCGAGAGCCACTCCACCCGTGGCTCCCGAGCAGTCGGTTCCACAGGCCTGGGCTGAGGGCCGCTCCCAGCGACGGCTGTGAGGACTCCACGGGCCTGTCCGGCAGCCTCCCGGTGGCCCTGGGCGCGCGGCCAGCAGGGCGTCCCCAGACCACGGCCACGAGCCCTGCGGACGGCAGCACCAGAGGCTAACATCCTCTGCAGCGACCTTGGCAACGTTGGCTGACGGGCTTCAGAAACCGGCCCCGCCTTCCGAGCACGGGTTTGACTCCCGGGTCAACGAGGCTCTGAAAGCCATTTCCTAAGGAAACCAGAGCTGCGGCTGCTGAGACGGGCGCCTCCGAGAACCAAGATTCCGGCGGGGCCTCCCTCCTAAGGTTGGGGGGTCCAGGCTAAGCCGCAGGGGCACCCCTGCTCCTGGCAAGCTCGCCTTCTCTGTGGCTGGGGGTCCGCGGTGAGGGGACCGTGAGCTGACAGGGACCCACGTCGGGCGGGACCAGTGGCAGTCCACACAGATTTTACCCAGTTTTCCCTCAGCTACAAGGAAATAAGCAGCACTCTGTCTCCCACCCAGGCCCCCCGCCCTTGGGGGCTCGGACTGGACCCATTTGACATGGGGATGCTTTTTCACCTTTGGTGTGGCCTCCTCCATTTCACGGCTGTACAAGAAGGCCAAACACGACACTTGGCTTTTTAATAGGAGCAAAACAAAGGGTGTAGGAAGCTGTTGCGAGCGCCGGGGCTCTCGGCAGAGAACCTGTGACCTATAATTACTGTTATCTCTCCTCCACACGCGGGCCGGCGGCACGGCCCGAGCTCCAGGGGCCCTGGTGGGCCGGCGCGGGTGGAGGGCAGGCAGCGGCTCTAATACACGGAACACAGCTCAGTTGATTCTACCTGCGGGACGAGCACAGACTAGGGGAGGTACACAGCGACACGTGGATGGCGGGGTCAGCTCCCGGGGCGCAGGGGGCGCTCCCGTCCAGGGAAAGACGCGTGTGTGTCCGGCGAGGCGCGGGGCCGGGGGTGGGGGGCCCTCCTCGCCCTGGGCCTCGTGACGGCAGCTCCTCCTCCTCCTCCATCCGCCTACACCACCAGCCAGTGGCGGAGCTGAAAAGGAAGCAGGCTTTGCTGAGACACGAAGTGAGGTGCCCCTTGGATACAGGCGGCTCCCGGGCTGGGGGCCCTGCTGTAGCCGGGGGCAGGCGGGGGTGGGGACCAGTGCGGCTCCTGGGCACCACAGAGCTGATGCCCCAGTCGCTTCCTGGAGGCAAGTCATCACTTCACAAAGTCAGAGCACGGTGGCCTTGAGGGGCCAGAATGCAGCCCAGTGGCCCCCGCGGACCCGGGTGCTGTGGCCTCCGCTCTGGGCAGACACTGGATGCCGCAGGCCTGGGAGGGTCCCAGAGCGCACGCAGCCAGCCCGCCCGCAACCCGCAGTGCCCCCAGCCCCTGGTGGCCTCACTCCCGGGGCCTCTGATCCTGTCCTGGGGCAGCCCCGCGCCCCGCGGCGCCAGCTGCTTTGTGCGACCCCGCAGGTGCGGATGTGGCCTCGTTCCCGGCTTGGGGGACGGGCGAGGTGGACAGGCCCCTATTTAGCTGTCCACAGATGTCATCGCCTGTGATTACCCAGCTGTTAGCTCAGCCTGTTTCTGAGCACAAGCCATTCGATCGCACTAAATGGCAAGAACCGAGTGTTTGTAAACATTTCCAAAGCAAGATGTGCAGGGCTTGTTTTTGATACAGCCGTCCCGGGGGGTGGGGGAGAGGCGGCTGGCGGCCATCCGGGGTTGGGGGGATGGGGGGGAGGTGGCCCTCCTGGCGGGGTGGGGGGGAAGGCAGCCCCCCCAGGGGGGTGGGGGGGAGGCGGCTGTTCTGGGGGGGTGGGGGGGAGGTGGGGCGGCTCCCCTGCAGGGCTCTCCCTCGCCCTGCCCCCCGAGGACCTGCCTAGGACACACTCCACGGCCCCCAAGGGCAGCCGGAGGGCAGGGCCTGGCAGGGACGGAGCAGCAGGGGCCGGGGCCTGGGGTGGTGGCTGCGTGGTAACTTCAGGCCAGTGCTGAGGCTGGGGCGAGGGGCATACCAGGAACCCCAGCTGGGATCCAGCTCAGGCGTGAAGCGGCCCTCTGTCCCAGCCATGGACGAGCCCAAGGCAACCTTCTCGGGAGAAAGAGGAGGCCTCTCTCAGAGGTCCCACAAGGGAAGCTCAAGACATGAGCTGATGACCAGGAGACCAGAAACAGCAGTGGTCAGCAGGAACCTGAAACTCCAGTCCAGGCCCCTGGACCAAAGAGGTGGAGACCTTCAGGTTACTGAGCAGCTGTGTAAGAAATGGCTTAGAAGGGGACACGGGCCACAGAGATGCACAGTTCAAAGGTCAAAGGCTGCTTCCTGAGAAGAGGCAAACAAGGTCCCTGTCAGTGAAGGGGGCACAGGAAGGGGGTGGGTGATAGAGCTTTCATAATGAGGGGCTACGGGGGGATGGGCAGGGCAGTGCCAGAGAGACAGACAAAGAGATTTCTGGGCCAGGGACTCCCCGGCGGTCCAGCGGTTAGGACTCGGGGCTTTCACTGCTGAGAGCCTGGGTTCAGTCCCTGGTTGGGGAAGTAAGATCCCATAAGCTGCACAGTGCAGCCGAAAACAAGGAAAAACAATGATATTTCTGGTCCAGAGGGAGTAATGGGGACCTAATAGACTCTACCATTCAAAACCACTTAAAATGAACAATAAGTATATAATAATGCATTTTCAGACAGCAGGAGATTGGATGACAAAGGACAGAGACCCCGAGAGAGACCAGGAGGACAAGGCATCCAGCTGCCCCACTCGCAGCCTCCAGGGACTTTCCAGCAGCAGCGTGGGGGGCGGAGCCCAGGTCAAGTGGTGAAGCCTGGGGCTGGCGAGATGGGGTGAGCGTGGGAGAGCCCCATGGTGCGGCAATTCACAGGACGGAGCTCCAGAGGGGCGGGCGCAGCACCCAGAGCTCTGAGTATGTACATAAGGACCCAGGGTCCAGCTGAGCGGTGAGGCACAGAGAGACCCTCCCAGCAGGATTCAAGGAACATTTCCCAAACCTAGAGACTGGGAGCTGAGGCTGCCCCACAGCCAGGCAGGAGCATCTCTTGGGTCTCGGGGAGCTGACTAGAGTGTTCCCCAAGGTCTTGCTCCAGCACCAGGAGCGCGGTGAGCCCCACACCCAATGCTGCTGTGGTCCCAACTTAACAAGTCTTCACAAGCAAGTCCCCCAGAAATCAAACTGTCTGCAAGTAATTCAATGATGACCCGGAAGAGAGCTCCAGAATGCCTGCTGGTGGTTTAGGCACTAAGTCGTGTCCGACTCTTGCAACCCCAGGGACTGTAGCCCTCCAGGCTCCTCTGTCCATGGGATTCTCCAGGCAAGAATAATGGAGTGAGTCGCCATTTCTTTCTCCAGGGGATCTTCCCGACCTGGGGACTGAACCCAAGTCTCCTGCATTGTGGGCAGATTCTTTACCCACTGAGTCACAAGGTAAGCCCCCAGAATATTTAAGCTAACACAAATATATCTAGGCTTTAACATGGTAAAACTCACAATGTCTAGAATTCAGTTAAAAATGACTAGACACTCAGGCATCAGCAAAAGTCAACATCTTATGAGAAAAGTCGACTGACGCTGACCCAGAACAGAGAGAGATGTCGACACTGGCAGATGAGGGCCTTGCACAGGGATCATTACTGCCCTGCACGTGCAGACAGGTAAGCTGAGGCATGACTGACAGAACGTCCCGCGTGGACTTCTAGGGGTGAAAGCTGCAGCGTGTGCAGTGACAGATCCGCTGGGTGGCTTATCTGCAGATTAGGCTTTGCTGAGGTGAAAAATTAATGAACTAAACAAAGCAGCAGAAAGCACGCAGAATAAAACACACAGAAGAAAGAGCATTAAAGAGCCTAAACTGTGTGACCGGAACTCCTGAAGGTGATGAGGCAGGAAAAATGGAAGGAACGACAGCAAATATTTCCAAATACACTGAGAACTGTAAAGAGGCTCGGGGGACTGTGGGTATAAGAAGCATGAATCCTGGTGCATAACCACACACAGTGGAGAGGAGCTCAAGGACTCAGTGTGAAGCCCTTTCGATAAAGTTCAAAACGACGGAAACCAAACAGTCCACTTCTCAGGAATTTAGCGGTACCTACAGATGCCACAGGAGAAGGCAATGGCACCCCACTCCAGTACTCTTGCCTGGAAAACCGCATGGACGGAGGAGCCTGGTGGGCTGCTGTCCATGGGGTCGCTGGGAGTTGGACACGACTGAGCGACTTCCCTTTCACTTTTCACTTTCCTGCATTGGAGAAGGAAATGGCAACCCACTCCAGTGTTCTTGCCTGGAGGATCCCAGGGACGGGGGACCTGGCAGCTACAGCCCATAGGGTCACGAAGAGTCGGATACGATTGACGTGACTTAGCAGCAGCAGCAGCATAGATGCCACAAAACCGCGCAGCAGAGAAGGCTGCATAGATGCTGGATCGAGACGGTGCTGACTGGGGACAGGAGGAAGGTGGACGGGGAGGCGGATGTGACTGCTGTCAAGGCGGAGCTTGTACGGTCGTTCACAAGGGTGTACTTTGTCACGTGGTTAAATAAATGAGAAACAGCCACGCGTGGGCCAATGCACAACGGAGAACCCGGACACAGAGCCTGAAAAGACCCCTGACAGAGGATGAGACCCGGAGGAGCCAGGGCGACGAGCACACACAGAGCCCAGGACGGCCACAGAGGCGAGGGGCGAGGTTTAACTCTCAGCTGCACAACTCCCAGAACTCACTAAAAACAAGAATTTACAGAGCCCGGACACACAAAATATTCTGGGAGGGATAAGTAAATAAAACTACTTATAACAGTTTTCTAATAATACAAATAACAGAAGTCTGTGCTCAGACACACGGAGACTGCAGCCAGCCCCAAAGGTAAAGGAAGCTGGACGGGTCCCGGGAACATAGAGACCCCGCCCCACAGGACATGGAGACCCTGCTCACAGGAGACCCTGCCCCACAGGACCTCCCGTCCCAGCAGGACTGTGGGGCGGCAGGTGGAGAAGCCCTGTCGTCAAAATGCCGAGAGACGGTGGCAATAGAGAGCCGCGTGCCTGCAGAAACTCTGTCATAAATGAGGGCAAAGACACTCACAGACTGTACACAAAGTTGGTAGAGACCAGCACCATACTGTAAAGCGATTATGCTTCAATTAAAAATAAACAGATTAAGAAACACTCCCTTAGAGCAATGTCCGAAGGATACTTTTTGAGAGGCAAGAAAGTGATCTTTCCGGGAAAGATGCAGATGCCAAAAAGTGCAGCGACCCAGTGAACGCTGGCCGTGTGCTCGCCCAGGGGGCTTCTGGAGAAAACAGCGGTAACAACCGTGGTGACGGCGCCTACCTCGTGGGCTAAGCAGCACTGGCTAATAATAGCTCACCACTGTTCAAGAGCTGACTCACCGGAAAAGCCCCTGATGCTGGGCAAGGTTGAAGGCAAAAGGAGGAGAGGGCAGCAGAGGATGAGATGGTTGGATGGCATCACCGACTCAATGGACATGAGTTTGAGCAAGCTCCAGGGGATGGTGAAGGACAGGGAAGCCTGGCGAGCTGCAGTCCATGGGGTCACAAAGAGTCAGACACCACTTAGCGACTAAACAACAAAATTATTAATTATTAGCATCATTAATCAATAGCAGGAAAATTAAGTCCTTGTGATATTCAGGATGGGGTTCACATAAAGCTTAACTTCATACTTGAAGTTAACTTTATACTTGAAGTCCCCATATGCTTGATACAGGGACTTCCCTGGCGACCCAGTGGTTAAAAACCTGCCTTGTAATGCAAGGGACATGGTTCAATCCCTGGTCAGGGAACTGAGATCCCACAGGCTGTGGAGCAACTGACCTGGGGGCCACAACGACTGAGCCTGTGCACTCTGGAGCCCACCTGCCACAACCAGAGAGTCCGTGCTCTGCAATCAAAGATCCCAAGGACAGAGCTGTGTCAGCAACTAAAGACCACACACAGCCAAATACATATTTTAAAAACTTAAAAATACTTAAAAAATGGTCAGCATCAAAAAAACCTTAAAAGAAATACACACAGTACAATTTTAAAAACAAGAATAAAACCAATAAAGCACATAAGTTCCAAACAAACAGAAAGAGTAGAATAAGAAAACAAATCCTCCAAAATCAATCATGAAAGACAACAGAGGGGGAAAAATAAACATCGAAAAGTGGAACAGAGTTAAGAAGATCGCAGAATCAAGCCCAGCTGTGTCAGTAATCCCAACAAAGGTAAAGCAGATTAGTCTGCCTGATTGCCAGACTAAAACACTTGAGTGTATTCGAGGATTGCAAAAGGCACCTAAACTTTAGGATGGCTGCAAAGTGGGAAGTTAAAAGATGACAAAAGACGTTTCAGGTAAACTCTGAAGAGACCTCGTGCAGCTGTAGCCCTCTAGACGAAAAGGACTTTAAGAGCAAAAGCATCTCAAGGCAAGAGGACAGGCTGGGTTACGAGGAAGACTGACCATCCTGAGCTCGTATGAGTCCCAGAAAACGCGCAGGGCAGATAAAGCGGAATCCAGTAGAGCTACAGGGAAAATGGACAAATATGCTTTCACGGTAGGCTACCCCGTACACGTCTCCTGATTACTGATGGCTGAACAGAGCGGACACGGGCAAAGTTGTGGAAGATTTGAACAGCATAGTTACCAGCCTGATCTAACGGACAGAAGGAGAACTGTGTGCCAACAATTAGGGAAGACATCTCATCTAGGGATAGAAGCGACTCTTATAGAAGCTGGGTAGGTACCTGGCCACTAAGGAGCATCAACCGACTTCAAAGAATGGGTGAAAAGGCGTCTGAACACAAAGCATTAATTTAGAAATGAACAACAGAAAATAGAACAGCCCCATGTATTTAGGGATTTCAGAGTTACAAGCAACTCGTGGGTGGAAGAAGTCACAACGAAAATTAAAACACGTTTAAAACTAAATAATAAGCAAAACGCTATGTTAAAAGCTATGGAATGCAGCCACCAGGGTATTCTGTGGGCAATTCTTAGCCTTGAATGCTCATGTGAGAAAAGAAGAAAGGTTGAAAATTAACAATCCAGGGTCTAAATTAAGACGTTAGTTAAGGTGTGACAGAGTAGACCAATGAAAGTAGAAGAAATAAAGACATCAGAGCTGGAAGGAAGGAGACAGAAGGCAAAGCTCGAACGGCGTGTCCTGCACCAAGTCAGTGGCCCTTCAGTCTCCGTAGCGGAAGTTCTCTGTCCGTCAGCCCCGCCCAGCCACGCCCCTTACGAGGTGTCTGAGTCGGTGCGCACTTGCTGGGGGCTCGCCAGGCAGCGCCCGCGGCCACGGCAGCGTCCGGGGCGGGAGGGGCCCCGCGGCACTCACCGTGAACTGGCGCACCTCCCCGCTGTCCACCCGGCCGTGCTCCGTCTCGGGCGCGATGGCATAGGCCAGTTTCTAGAAGAGAAGGGGCCGCCGTGGGCACCGGCCCAGCGTGGCGGGTGGGCCCAGGGTGACCACCACACAGGTGGGGGCTGACGGCCAGGTCTCCTCCATCTCTTCTTCCAGGAATCCCAGCACCGCAATGGGAGGGGGGTTGAACCCCTGTGCTCAGGTCACAGGTCACCCCCCACTGCCCGCCTCACAGGGACTCAGCAGTGGGCCTGACTCGGAGGCCCGGAGCCACCTCCGCCCTCACAGGGGTCCTGCCTGGCGGCCCCGCTGCCCTGGCTCAGCCCCGGGTGGGCTTGGTCCCCTGAGTCCGCCACCACCCTCAGACCACGGCTGTCCACACGATGCACAGCGGGCGTGCTCACACCCAGAGATACCCGCTGGCAAACACACACGTGCATGCCCACGTGAGAAACACAGGCTCACACACACAACACACCCAGACACACACGTGTAGACACACACCCAGGCACAGCGCCGCCCTCACCCAGCCCTCATGCCTGGCACAGTCACCGCCCACTCCAGACTTTCCTGCTGGTCCAAGATGAGCCGGTGGGAGCAGGCCTGGGACTCCCACCTGACCTCGCCGGCGGCCTCGCATTGGGCAGAAGGGCAGGAGAGGGGGCCCCGTGCAGATACGCACCTCCCGCGAGGAGCCAGGCAGGCTGCAGAGCTTGTAGGTGGCGTAGATGGGGACCACAGACATGGAGGACGCAGCGATGGCCCAGCCCAGCGCGTTGGCCCACTCGGGGAAGACGTAGGCTCCGTAGTGCGGGGGCCTGAAGGTCGCGATGCTGACCACGACCACAAACTGAAACCGAGTGGCAGGGTCAGGGGCAGCTGGGGCCAGGGGCTCCCGAGCGGCGACTCTGGGGGAAGACCCCCCACACGATGGCCTGAAGCTGCGGGCCCCGCGGTGGGGGCACATGCCCCCGAGTCTCAGGGCTGATGGGAGGGGCTCTCTTGCTGTCCTCCAAACCCCCGGGTTACCACGTGGGGAGAAGCAGGACGCCTCACTGACTGGAGGCAGGAGGGGTGACGGGAAGCCCCTGAGCGGGACTGGACAAGAAGCCTCACCCCCGCTCCACTTCCTCTCCTGCTGGCCCTTGGGGGTCGGGGCTGCCCGTGCCCACTCGCACCCGGGGGGCTGGGCTGGCTGGGTGGAGGCGGGTGCTGAGGGCCCCAAACAGCCAGCCGGGGCCTTCGGATAGGGGGGACAGTCAGGGGTCCTGAGCCACTGGGACTCGGCCACGGCCACCCAGCCCTGCAGCCGTGGAGTGGAGTTACGGCCGGGTTCCAACACAGCAGGCCGCAGGTGGACTTGCCCACCGGCCTGAGCTTGCCCAGCCCAGACCACGAGCAGCCACTGGACGTGCCGGGGAGCCCCGGGCCCGTGCTGTGGGTGAACCCTGTCTACTTCCGTCCCGCCTCGCGGCGGAGCACCCGCTGACCTGAGGCTGACTTCCCTCCGCGGCCTCCAGGCAGAGGGCGGCTGACGACCTCCGGGCAGAGGCACTGTCGGGTGAGGACCACCCTGCCGCCCACGTGGGTGTCTCGGTGGGCCCAGAGTGGGAGCCATGCTTCCAGGAGACCCGAGGATTTGGGGGGCCAGCCTGCCCTCCCGGCCGAGCCCGTGACCTGCTAACTCCCGCCCCTGGGGGACCCGGTCAGGTAACTGCAGGGGCGGGGCGGGGCAGAGGGCGGGGCGGGATGGTGGACGGGGCGGAGGGGGCGGAGGGGGCGGGATGGTGGGCGGGGCGGGGCAGAGGGCGGGGCGGCATGGTGGGCGGGGCGGCATGGTGGGCGGGGCGGCATGGTGGGCGGGGCGCGGAGGGGGCGGGGGGCGGAGGCTTCACCAGGAGGAAGCAGGGGCTGACGAACTTCCAGCACAACCGCCAGTAGAGGCTGGGCCGCCGCCCGGTCATCTGCTTGATGTCGTCGCTGAACTGCCACACACCTGCAGCAGGGGGCCAGGCAGGGTGTCAGCGCGGCCGCCTGGAGATGCGGCCCCCACCCCCCCCCCCGCCCCCCGCCCCCCGGCTGCCCCTGGAGCCCAGGGTGCACGGTGCTGCCCAGGCCGCAGCGGGGGGTCATGCCAACCGGGGCCCCGTGCCACGTCCCCAGGGTGACCCTGGCATCACTGATGACTGCAAGGGAGGGCCTGTGGGGCTCCCACCCTCCTCGGCGAGGCCCACGGCCACCCCTGCCTCCCCTCTGTAATGAACATTATTCTTTACAAAAATCATGGTGAAACATACATCACGTGAAGCTTTCCGTTCTGACCACTGTGAGCACACAGCCCGGAGGCTTGCAGCACGGTCGCACTGCTGTGCAGCCATGCCCGCCACCCTCCCCAGGCCTTCCTCGCCTTCCCCAGCGGAGGCCCGGCCCTCCCCATCCTGCTTCCAGCCTCTGTGACCCTGGCTGTCCAGGGGCCTGAGGGACTCCCTGTCTGTGCCTGGCTCATGTCCCCAAGCACAGCGTCCTCCGCGCTCGTCCAGGCAGGAGCAGGGTCCGAGTGTCCTACTTTTTAGGGCTAAACTGTGCCCACATGCATACAGTCATTATATTGTAGGGAAAGCTCCTGCTAGAAGCTGGATGAGCCAGTTTCTCCAGGTCTCACGCTCATTTCTCCCGCGCTGAGGCTGGGTGATGGCTGTCCGCCTGAGTCTCATGTCACATGTGGAGACATCAGAGAGACAACTCCATGCAGGATTCCCTCTTCACACTCAGCCCCATCACCAGACCTCAGATTGGAGGGGGACTGAGGAAGCGGGGTGGAGGCTGAACCTAAAGGCCCGCAGAGACGGGGTGTCCCTGGGGCCCCTTGGGCAGCTCCGGGGCAGGCAGCCCCTCCCACGCTGGCCCACCCAGAGACCAGGGACCTCAGGGTACTGAGAGGCCGAGCGTGCTCTGGTGTGAACTGCTGTCTGCAGGAAGCGTGGTCTCTGCATTCAGAGGCTTTGGGGAGCGCGTGGTTGCCGCAAGGCCAGCTCCCCTGGGCCTCCACCAGCTCTGCGATGTTCATGGCTGCTGGATACATTTGAGGCACTTTCTCTCTTTCTCTGAGGTTTTATTTTCGGACGTTGTTGTTGTTCAGTCGTTCAGTCATGTCCGGCTCTTTGTGACCCCATGGACTGTAGAATGCCAGGTCTCCCTGTCCTTCACCATCTCCCGGAGCTTGCTCAAACTCAGGTCCATTGAGTCAGTGATACCATCCAACCATCTCATCCTCTGTTGCCCCCTTCTCCTCCTGCCCTCAATCTTTCCCAGCATCAGGGTCTTTTCCAGTGAGTCAGCTCCTTGCTTCAGACGGCCAAAGTATTGGAGCTTCAGCTTCGGCATCAGTCCTTCCAATGAATATTCAGGGTTGATTTGGGGAGATTACAATCTAAAACTGTAGACTAGGTATTGATTCCAGATGCCAATGAAAGTACAGAGAGGCTGATACTTCCCTATTCTGTAGAAAAGGAAATGTAACTGGAAAAACGTTTTTGGAATACGAGTTATTTGTCGGTTAAGCCTCTCAAAGCTAGAGTGCTTTTCAGGTTATAACTTCAGGGCTGAAGCAGAGGCTGTGACCCCTCACGTGGCACCAGGGCCGTCTCGAGATTGCGGCTCTCGAACAGCACAGACCTCTGGCTTTGGCCGGAGCACACACACGTGCAAGAAGTGTGCCTGTTATCTCGGGCCCTCACGGCGAACGTTGTCAAAGACGCCTGGTCAGGTGAGCCAAGCGGCACCAGGACCCAAGCCCCAGGAGAGAAACGGAGAGCTACCACGGGGGGTACGGCGGCGGGAAGGACAGCAGAATTCTGCATGGCGGCTTTCTGTTGCTGTCAGACCTGAATCAGGACATGCCGGGAAACATGGTGGACACGCAGGAGGGGCAGGGGCGCACAGCTGCAGGCTGGGCCCAGCCTCTTCTGGGGACCACCTGCTAACCAGCTGGCCCCCCACCCTGAGGGGCTCCCAGTCCTAGCGCCTGAGTGCTGGACATGGGTGAGGGGGGTCCGGAGTCCGGTGCGGAGTCGGGAGCTCTGGCCTGAGACTGAGCGGTGGTGCACTCACCGAACGTTCCTGTCTCTTCCCTCCCATCAGCTGAGGGCCCTAGAGACACGCCCCCCTCGGCCAGTTCCCCTGCCTCCCTGGTGCCGGGACTCTGCTCAGTGGGACGCAGAGACCGCCTCCACCAGCGGGCGGCACCCAGAGCCAAGCACACCCTCCTCCTCCAGGGCCAGCCCAGAATCACGTGGCCACACTGAGTGCCCTGACCACAGGGGTGACTTCAGGGTGCCGTCCAGGCTAACTGCCTTCACAGATCCAACAGAGCAGGGGTGGCCAAGCCCCGCTCTGTGGTGCCACGGTGCTCACAACGCAGGGCCACCGGGTGCCACAGTGACCGACCCCGAGGATGCTGGCCGGACCGGTCACGATGCCAGCACAGCAGCTCTGTCCTGCCGGTGGGAGCGCGCCATCCCAAGGAGGACTCGTTCTTACCATAGAACCAGGCCACCCCGATGACCTCCATGAGCACCCCAAAGAGGATGGACGTGCCGGCCGCGAAGTGGTCCAGCAGCGTGAAGACGTAGATGCCGCCCTGGGGGGGAAGGAGGGGCACACCCGCTGAGCTCGGGGTGCCCGGCTCTCACGCCTGCCCACAGAACTGCTCTTCCCAAAACATCAGCCTGGCCTGAGGCACCAGCTTACAGACACCTTCTATTTTACTCTCTATGGAGCATCACTCAGGAAAGAAACTAAAGTTCAGTCCACGAGCAGCCACTTGGGAACCCGGCTATTACAAAAAAACCAACCTCTCCCCACCTTTCCAGGGCTTCTGATACAGTTAGGGATGAAAGCCAGGAAATGCCAACCATGGCAGAACCTCTGTGAGGAGGGGGCCCTGAGCCCTGTACCCCCTCACCCCCACCCCGGACAGACCTCCCCCAAACCTGAGTGAAAGTGAAAGTCACTCAGTTGTGTCTGACTCTTTGCGACCCCATGGACTATACAGTCCATGGATTCTCCAGGCCAGAATACTGGAATAGGTAGCTGTTCCCTTCTCCAGGGGATCTTCCCAACCAGGGATCAAACCCAGGTCTCCCACATTGGAGGTGGATTTTTTACTGTCTGAGCCCCTGGGGAAGCCCAAGAATACTGGAGTGGGTAGCCTTGCCCTCCTCCAGGGGATCTTCCTGACTTAGGAATCGAACCGGGGTTTCCTGCATTGCAGACGGATTCTTTACCAGCTGAGCCCCCCGGGAAGCCCAAGAATACTGGAGTGGGTAGCCTATCCCTTCTCCAGCGGATCTTCCCAACTCAGGAATCAAACCAGGGTCTCCTGCATTGCAGGCAGATTCTTTACCAGCTGAGCCACCAGGGAAGCCCCCCAACCCTCTTGCCCCACAAACCCAAGGGCTCCTCGCAGGGAGCTATCCAGGTGCTGAAACACTGGAGACCAAGCCCTCACGTGCCCAGGTACTGCGTGTGACCGCGGGGACTCTGAGTGACCGTTGGTGCCGTCCTGCCTGATTCAAGGCCACCCACCATGTGTGTGACCACCTGTGTATCATTACAGGTCACGGGTTGTTTGTGGGGGTGGGGGGCGCCCCTGCTCCGTCTGCCCTGACGGCAGCGGGTGCTAACGAGACAGTGTCCGGGGCAACGTGGGCACTCACGTTGGTGACGCAGAAGAGGGACAGGAGGAAGGTGGCCAGGACGACGAGCAGCGTGAAGAGCTCCCGATGCCGATGCAGCAGCTGGAACTCATCCGCGAGCCCGGTGATCACGGACTCCATGCCACCCATCTGCAGCCGGGACAGAAGGGGTGCTGTGGGGCGGCCCTCTGCCCCCCTGGGGGCCCGCGTGTGGCGTCTCCACCCACGTGCTCAGTCGGGAGCCGCACAGGGTCCTGGGGGGCAGAGGACAACCCCAGCAAGTGCTGCTCCCCCGGCATGGCCACTGGAGACGGAGGACCTGGGTGGGCGTCCTGCCTTCTGGTGGGGAGCTGCATGGCCAGAGTCACGCTGTCTCCTGCGTCACCACAAAGGCTCAGATCCGCCCGGCTTCTCTAAGCAGGTGTCTGCCCCACCGCACAGCTGAGCTCTGTTCCCAGGAGGCCTGGCTTGGCCACTGGCTGTGTCCCCACTGACGCGGCCTTCCTGGCTCTCAGCACTGTCCAGAGAGGGTGTCTCCAGGAAGCCCGGCCTCCAAGGAGCCTCTGCCCTGCTCGGTTGGGACCACCTCCTCTGGGAAGTGCTGCTGGCGGGACTCATCCACCACGGGTGCAGTCCACCCAGGGGGTGGGTGGGAAGGCTGACTGGGAGAAGCAGGTGGAGTGGCCAGCTTTCACAGGGGAGGGACTGGGGGCTCCTTCTTCTTCCAGGAGGCTCGGGGGGCGCAGACACAGGACCTGAGATCTCAGGTGCTGGTCTCCAGCAGGCTGCGTGGAGGAGGAGCGTGAGGAAGTCTGCCTCCCAGGGGCCCACAGGGCCACCACAGAATGGATGTCTAGTGGGCCAGGCGGGAGGCTTTGCCCCCAGCCACCTCGAAAGGGCACCCACTCCCGCCGGCGGCTGTGGGGCAGGGAAAGCTGGAGTCAGGCCCGGCCTCGCTGGGTGCTGTGTGGACCCCATTTCCTGCAGCACCCTACTCCCGCCTCCCTCGCCCGGGACTCTCCAGGCCCCTCAGGGGCAGCAGGGCAGAGCTGGTCTGAAGAGCCCGCCCCAGGAACTGTGGGGCCCCGCCGCCCTCCCACTCGGGGGCTCTGCGCAGGCACATGTACGTGCGGGCCCCGGGGGTCTCCAGGCTAGCCAGCCTCTGAGGGCGGTGGGTGAGCTGGCTGTCCCTGGCGGGGGCCCAGAGCATGCAGAGATCACTCACGGCACTGTCGATGCCCAGGGTCAGCAGCATGACAAAGAAGACCACAGCCCAGACGGACGACAGTGGGAGCGTGGCCAGCGCCTCGGGGTAGATGATGAAGATCAGCCCTGGCCCTGAGAGCAGACCCACTGGTTACCCCGGGCAGACCTTCCAGGTACCCCCCACACCCCCGACCCGGCCCTAAGGCCGTGCAAAAACTGCTCTCCTTGCAAAGCCCTCCCTCCTTGAGTTCGGGGCCCAGGACTTGGGAGAAGGGAAGCCAGGTCCTGGAGTGAGGGCTCTGCTCTGTCCCCCAGCCCTCGGCCGTTCCCACACCCCATGCCCCCAGAGGAGGGGCACACCAGCAGGGAGAGAGCAGGATGGGCTTCCTGGGGGACACCCTGTGCTTCCTGCCTCCAGACCCTGGGGGCCTCCTGGTTGTTTCCTGTGCCTGTCGCTCACACACTCACACTCACACACTCACACTCACACACTCACACTCACACACTCACACTCACACACTCATGCACGCTGCTGTGGTTAGGCAGCATGGTAGATGCTTTTCTGTGCCAGCGTACGACTCTTTAAGTGTGATCTTTAAAAGCCACATGCTGGGGGAGGAGCCAAGATGGCGGAGGAGTAGGACGGGGAGAACACTTTCTCCCCCACAAATTCATCAAAAGAGCATTTAAACGTCGAGTAAATTCCACAAAACAACTTCTGAATGCCGGCAGAGGACATCAGGCACCCAGAAAAGCAACCCAACTCTTCGAAAGGAGGTAGGAAAAAATATAAAAGACAAAAAAAAGAGACAAAAGAGGGAGGGACGGAGTTCCGTCCCGGGAAGGGAGTCTTAAAAAGAGAGAAGTTTCCAAACACCAGGAAACCTTCTCACTGCCGAATCTGTGCCGAGCTTTGGAAGCACAGAGGGCAACATAAAAGGGAGAAAAAAAAAAATAAACAATTAAAAATCGTAGATTGTGAGCCCTACGGTAACTCCCCCAGCGGAGAAGCAGCGCAGACGCCTGCACACGGCATTAGCAAGCGGGGGCTGGGCAGGGAAGTGCGGCGCGGGCTGTGTCCCTTAGAGTAAGAATCCGGCCGAATGTCCTGAGCGCTATCTGAGCGAAATAATTTGGGCTAGCAAACCAGACTGTGGGATATCTACCACGCGAAAAGCCAGCCCTAACCTAAGACACCGCCAGGCCCGCGCACAGAACAAAGGACTGAACAGAGATAGCCGGCTGCAGACCTTCCCCCTCCGGTGACAGGCAGCCAGAGCCGGAAGGGGGACATCGCAGCCCCAGAGAGACACTATCTATAAAACTGTAAGCAGGCTTCTTTGCTAACTAAAACTTCTTGGGGGTCTGGACGGTCAACATCTGCCTGAGAAGGTGTGCCGGTTTTACACCCAGATAACCGAGTGGCAGGGAGGCGATAAGTCGCAGCATTGGCGCCCGCCAAACACATCACCTGAGCTGCTCGGATCTGGGAAGAGCACAAAACGCAGGCCCAACCGAGTCTGCGCCTCTGAGGACTACCCGAGTGCCTGAACCTGAGCGGCTTGGACCTGGGAGCTCAGCCCAGGGCCGGCCTCTGATTGTTCCCGGCGGAACAACCTAGAGCCCGAGCAGTGTGGGCAGGGAGGCTACACGCGCCGTGAGCGGGGGCAGACCCAGTGTGGCTGAGGCACTGCGAGCGCACGCCAGTGTTATCTGTTTGCAGCATCCCTCCCTCCCTCCCCACAGCGCGGCTGAACAAGTGAGCCTAAATAAAATAAAAAAAAAGTGTCCTCCACTGTCCCCTTTGTGTCAGGGCGGGAACCAGACACTGAAGAGACCAGCAAACAGAAGAAGCTCTAACAGAGGGAAACACCTTGGAAGCTACAGGCCATAGATTAAAACCCTGTGGTTACTACGGACGACATAGGATCTTAAGAAATATAAGTCAGACCAAGGAACTAGCCAAAAATGAACTGAACCCACAATACTCACAACAAAACCAGAGAAAGACCTAGATATATTTTTACTATTTTTACGATCAATCTTTCTTTCTTTTTTAATTAAAAAAAAAAATTTAAGTCCTCTATTGTCCTTTAATTTTCACTTTTATAACTATTACTTTGCAAAAAAAAAAAAAAAAGACCCTATTTTTTTTTCTTCTTCAGCAAACTTCATATATATATTTTATAATTTTTTGACCATGTTTTGTTTTGTTTTCTTTTCTTTTCTTTTTCTTCTTTTCTTTAACATTGTATTTTTGAAATTCCAAACTCTACTCTAGATTTTTAATTTTAGCCTTTTGGTATATGTTATCAATTTTGTACATATAGTTTTTTTCATAATTTCTGTGACTTTTTTTTTCTCTGTTTCTTTCTCTTCTTCTTTTGTATAACATCATATATCTGCAATTCCAAACTCTACTCAAGATTTTTAATTTATGATTTTTGGTATTTGATATCAATTCTGTACCTGTATTTTCTTTATAATTTTTGCGACATTGTTTTTGTTGGTTTGTTTGTTTTCTCTCTTTATTTTTCTTCTTCTTTTTTTTAACATTGTATTTTTGAAATTCCAAACTCTACTCTAGATTTTTAACTTGTGCTTTTTGGTATTAGTTATCAATTTTGTACCTGTAGTTTCTTTATAATTTTCACGACCTTGTTTGTTTTTCTTTGTTCGTTTTTTCTCTCTTTCTTTTCCTTCTTCTTTTCTTTAACATCGTATTTTTGAAATTCCAAACTCTACTCTAGATTTTTAATTTTAGCCTTTTGGTATATGTTATCAATTTTGTTCATATAGTTTTTTTTTATAATTTCTGTGACTTTTTTTTCTTTCTTTTTTTTCCCTCTGTTTCTTTCTCTTCTTCTTTTATATAACATCATACATCTGCAATTCCAAACTCTACTCAAGATTTTTAATTTATGCTTTTTGGTATTTGATATCAATTTTGTACCTGTATTTTCTTTATAATTTTTGCGACATTGTTTTTGTTGGTTTGTTTGTTTTCTCTCTTTATTTTTCTTCTTCTTTTTTTTTAACATTGTATTTTTGAAATTCCAAACTCTACTCTAGATTTTTAACTTGTGCTTTTTGGTATTAGTTATCAATTTTGTACCTGTAGTTTCTTTATAATTTTCGCAACCTTGTTTGTTTTTCTTTGTTCGTTTTTTCTCTCTTTCTTTTCCTTCTTCTTTTCATTAACATCGCATTTTTGAAATTCCAAACTCTACTCTAGATTTTTAATTTTTGCTTTTATGTATTTGTTACCAATTTTGTACCTTTAAAAACCCAATCTTCAGGACCCATTTTTCACTAGGGAACGAGATTACTGGCTTGACTGCTCTCTATCCCTTTGGACTCTCCGTTTTCTCCACCAGGTCGCCTGTATCTCCTCCCTAACCCCTCTCTACTCTACCCAACTCTGTGAATTTCTGTGTGTTCCAGACGGTGGAGAACACTTAGGGAACTGATTACTGGCTGGATCTGTCTCCCTCCTTTTCATTCCCCCCTTTTATCCTTCTGGCCACCTCTGTCTCCTGCCTCCTTCTTCTCTTCTCTGTAAAACTCCGTGAACATCTCTGAGCAGTCCAGTTGTGGAGTGCACATAAGGAAGTGACGACTGGCCAGCCCACTCTCTCCACTATTGATTCCACCTCATCTCATTTGGGTCACCTCTAACTCCCTCCTCCCTCTTCTCTTCTCCATGTAACGCTGTGAACCTCTCTGAGTGACCCTCACAGTAGAGAAACTTTTCATCTTTAACGCAGATGTTTTATCAATGGTGCTGTATAGAAGGAGAAGTTTTGAAACTACTGTAAAAATAAGACCAATAACTGGAAGTAGGAGGCTTAAGTCCAAACCCTGACTCCAGGGAACTCCTGACTCCAAGGAACATTAATTGACAGGAGCTCATCAAACGCCTCCATACCGACACTGAAACCAAGCACCACACAAGGGCCAACAAGTTCCAGGGCAAGACATACCAAGCAAATTCTCCAGCAACAAAGGAACACAGCCCTGAGCTTCAAGATACAGGCTGCCCAAAGTCACCCCAAAACCATAGACATCTCATAACTCATTACTGGACATTTCATTACACTCCAGAGAGAAGAAATACAGCTCCATCCACCAGAACATCAACACAAGCTTCCCTAACCAGGAAACCTTGACAAGCCACCTGTACAAACCCACACACAATGAGGAAACGCCACAATAAAGAGAACTCCACAAACTGCCAGAATACAGAAAGGACATCCCAAACTCAGCAATTTAAACAAGATGAAGAGACAGAGGAATAGCCAGCAGATAAAGGAACAGGATAAATGCCCACCAAACCAAACAAAAGAGGAAGAGATAGGGAATCTACCTGATAAAGAATTCCGAATAATGATAGTGAAATTGATCCAAAATCTTGAAATTAAAATGGAATCACAGATAAATAGCCTGGAGGCAAGGATTGAGAAGATGCAAGAAAGGTTTAACAAGGACTTAGAAGAAATAAAAAAGAGTCAATATATAATGAATAATGCAATAAGTGAAATTAAAAACACTCTGGAGGCAACAAATAGTAGAATAACAGAGGCAGAAGATAGGATTAGTGAATTAGAAGATAGAATGGTAGAAATAAATGAATC
This sequence comes from Bubalus bubalis, assembly GCF_019923935.1. Lineage (NCBI taxonomy): Eukaryota > Metazoa > Chordata > Mammalia > Artiodactyla > Bovidae > Bubalus > Bubalus bubalis. The sequence goes on along the minus strand of NC_059175.1, from coordinate 70,919,188 downwards.
AGAGAAGATAAAAGAAAAACGAATTAAAAGAAATGAGGACAATCTCAGAGACCTCCAGGACAATATTAAACGCTACAACATTCGAATCATAGGGGTCCCAGAAGAAGAAGACAAAAAGAAAGACCATGAGAAAGTACTTGAGGAGATAATAGTTGAAAACTTCCCTAAAATGGGGAAGGAAATAATCACTCAAGTCCAAGAAACCCAGAGAGTCCCAAACAGGATAAACCCAAGGCGAAACACCCCAAGACACATATTAATCAAATTAACAAAGATCAAACACAAAGAACAAATATTAAAAGCAGCAAGGGAAAAACAACAAATAACACACAAGGGAATACCCATAAGGATAACAGCTGATCTTTCAATAGAAACTCTTCAAGCCAGGAGGGAATGGCAAGACATACTTAAAAAGATGAAAGAAAATAACCTACAGCCCAGATTATTGTACCCAGCAAGGATCTCATTCAAGTATGAAGGAGAAATCAAAAGCTTTTCAGACAAGCAAAAGCTGAGAGAATTCTGCACCACCAAACCAGCTCTCCAACAAATACTAAAGGATATTCTCTAGACAGGAAACACAAAAACAGTGTATAAATTCGAACCCAAAACAATAAAGTAAATGGCAACGGGATCATACTTATCAGTAATTACCTTAAACGTAAATGGGTTGAATGCCCCAACCAAAAGACAAAGACTGGCTGAATGGATACAAAAACAAGACCCCTACATATGTTGTCTACAAGAGACCCACCTCAAAACAGGGGACACATACAGACTGAAAGTGAAGGGCTGGAAAAAGATTTTCCATGCAAATAGGGACCAAAAGAAAGCAGGAGTAGCAATACTCATATCAGATAAAATAGACTTTAAAACAAAGACTGTGAAAAGAGACAAAGATGGTCACTACATAATGATCAAAGGATCAATCCAAGAAGAAGATATAACAATTATAAATATATATGCACCCAACACGGGAGTACCGCAGTATGTAAGACAAATGCTAACAAGTATGAAAGGAGAAATTAACAATAACACAATAATAGTGGGAGACTTTAATACCCCACTCACACCTATGGATAGATCAACTAAACAGAAAATTAACAAGGAAACACAAACTTTAAACGATACAATAGACCAGTTAGACCTAATTGATATCTATAGGACATTTCATCCCAAAACAATGAATTTCACCTTTTTCTCAAGCGCACATGGAACCTTCTCCAGGATAGATCACATCCTGGGCCATAAAGCTAGCCTTGGTAAATTCAAAAAAATAGAAATCATTCCAAGCATCTTTTCTGACCACAATGCAGTAAGATTAGATCTCAATTACAAGACAAAAACTATTAAAAATTCCAACATATGGAGGCTGAACAACATGCTGCTGAATAACCAACAAATCACAGAAGAAATCAAAAAAGAAATCAAAATTTGCATAGAAATGAATGAAAATGAAAACACAACAACCCAAAACCCGTGGGACATGGTAAAAGCAGTCCTAAGGTGAAAGTTCATAGCAATACAGGCACACCTCAAGAAACAAGAAAAAAGTCAAAAAATAACCTAACTCTACACCTAAAGCAACTAGAAAAGGAAGAAATGAAGAACCCCAGGGTTAGTAGAAGGAAAGAAATCTTAAAACTTAGAGCAGAAATAAATGCAAAAGAAACAAAAGAGATCATAGCAAAAATCAACAAAACCAAAAGCTGGTTTTTTGAAAGGATAAATAAAATTGACAAACCATTAGCCAGACTCATCAAGAAACAAAGGGAGAAAAATCAAATCAATAAAATTAGAAATGAAAATGGAGAGATCACAACAGACAACACAGAAATACAAAGGATCATAAGAGACTACTATCAACAATTATATGCCAATAAAATGGACAACGTGGAAGAAATGGACAAATTCTTAGAAAAGTACAACTTTCCAAAACTCGATCAGGAAGAAATAGAAAATCTTAACAGACCCATCACAAGCACGGAAATTGAAACTGTAATCAAAAATCTTCCAGCAAACAAAAGCCCAGGTCCAGACGGTTTCACAGCTGAATTCTACCAAAAATTTAGAGAAGAGCTAACACCTATCCTGCTCAAACTCTTCCAGAAAATTGCAGAGGATGGTAAACTTCCAAACTCATTCTATGAGGCCACCATCACCCTAATACCAAAACCTGACAAAGATCCCACAAAAAAAGAAAACTACAGGCCACTATCACTGATGAACATAGATGCAAAAATCCTTAACAAAATTCTAGCAATCAGAATCCAACAACACATTAAAAAGATCATACACCATGACCAAGTGGGCTTTATCCCAGGGATGCAAGGATTCTTCAATATCCGCAAATCAATCAATGTAATACACCACATTAACAAATTGAAAAATAAAAACCATATGATTATCTCAATCGATGCAGAGAAAGCCTTTGACAAAATTCAACATCCATTTATGATCAAAACTCTCCAGAAAGCAGCAATAGAAGGAATATACCTCAACATAATCAAAGCTATATATGACAAACCCACAGCAAACATTATCCTCAATGGTGAAAAATTGAAAGCATTTCCTCTAAAGTCAGGAACAAGACAAGGGTGCCCACTTTCACCATTACTATTCAACATAGTTTTGGAAGTTTTGGCCACAGCAATCAGAGCAGAAAAGAAATAAAAGGACTCCAAATTGGAAAAGAAGAAGTAAAGCTCTCACTGTTTGCAGATGACATGATCCTCTGCATAGAAAACCCTAAAGACTCCACCAGAAAATTACTAGAACTAATCAATGACTATAGTAAAGTTGCAGGATATAAAACCAACACCCAGAAATCCCTTGCATTCCTATACACTAATAATGAGAAAACAGAAAGAGAAATTAAGGAAACAATTCCATTCACCATTGCAACGGAAAGAATAAAATACTTAGGAATATATCTACCTAAAGAAACTAAAGACCTATATATAGAAAACTATAAAACAATGGTGAAAGAAATCAAAGAGGACACTAACAGATGGAGAAATATACCATGTTCATGGATTGGAAGAATCAATATAGTGAAAATGAGTATACTACCCAAAGCAATCTATAGATTCAATGCAATCCCTATCAAGCTACCAACAGCATTCTTCACAGAGCTAGAACAAATAATTTCACAATTTGTATGGAAAAACAAAAAACCTCGAATAGCCAAAGTGATCTTGAGAAAGAAGAATGGAACTGGAGGAATCAACCTACCTGATTTCAGGCTCTACTACAAAGCCACAGTTATCAAGACAGTATGGTACTGGCACAAAGACAGAAATATAGATCAATGGAACAAAATAGAAAGCCCAGAGATAAATCCACGCACATATGGACACCTTATCTTTGACAAAGGAGGCAAGAATATACAATGGATTAAAGACAATCTCTTTAACAAGTGGTGCTGGGAAATCTGGTCAACCACTTGTAAAAGAATGAAACTAGAACACTTTCTAACACCATACACAAAAATAAACTCAAAATGGATTAAAGATCTAAACATAAGACCAGAAACTATAAAACTCCTAGAGGAGAACATAGGCAAAACACTCTCTGACATACATCACAGCAGGATCCTCTATGACCCACCTCCCAGAATATTGGAAATAAAAGCAAAAATAAACAAATGGGACCTAATTAACCTTAAAAGCTTCTGCACATCAAAGGAAACTATTAGCAAGGTGAAAAGACAGCCTTCAGAATGGGAGAAGATAATAGCAAATGAAGCAACTGACAAACAACTAATCTCGAGAATATACAAGCAACTCCTACAGCTCAACTCCAGAAAAATAAATGACCCAATCAAAAAATGGGCCAAAGAACTAAATAGACATTTCTCCAAAGAAGACATCCAGATGGCTAACAAACACATGAAAAGATGCTCAACATCACTCATTATCAGAGAAATGCAAATCAAAACCACTATGAGGTACCATTTCACGCCAGTTAGAATGGCTGCGATCCAAAAGTCTACAAGTAATAAATGCTGGAGAGGGTGTGGAGAAAAGGGAACCCTCTTACACTGTTGGTGGGAATGCAAACTAGTACAGCCACTATGGAGAATAGTGTGGAGATTCCTTAAAAAACTGGAAATAGAACTGCCTTATGATCCAGCAATCCCACTGCTGGGCATACACACTGAGGAAACCAGAAGGGAAAGAGACACATGTACCCCAATGTTCATCGCAGCACTGTTTATAATAGCCAGGACATGGAAGCAACCTAGATGTCCATCAGCAGATGAATGGATAAGAAAGCTGTGGTACATATACACAATGGAGTATTACTTAGCCATTAAAAAGAATACATTTGAATCAGTTCTAATGAGGTGGATGAAACTGGAGCCTATTATACAGAGTGAAGTAAGCCAGAAAGAAAAACACCAATACAGTATACTAACGCATATATATGGAATTTAGAAAGATGGTAACAATAACCCTGTGTACGAGACAGCAAAAGAGACACTGATGTATAGAACAGTCTTATGGACTCTGTGGGAGAGGGAGAGGGTGGGAAGATTTGGGAGAATGGCATTGAAACATGTAAAATATCATGTATGAAACGAGTTGCCAGTCCAGGTTCGATGCACGATACTGGATGCTTGGGGCTGGTGCACTGGGATGACCCAGAGGGATGGAATGGGGAGGGAGGAGGGAGGAGGGTTCAGGATGGGGAACACAGGTATACCTGTGGCGGATTCATTTTGATATGCGGCAAAACTAATACAATTATGTAAAGTTTAAAAATAAAATAAAATTAAAAAAAATAATAAAAGCCACGTGCTGTTACAGAGATGCCACAACTTAGCGTGCGCTCTCCACGTGCTCCCTGCAACGTGCGTGCTTCTGTCCCCTCTGACTGTCTCCCAGACACACTCCTGGGAGTGGGGACACAGGGGACCATGCCAGCTCCCTCACCCCAGCAGGTGGGATCTGGGTGGAGGTGGGGAGGTGTGGGAGTGGTCAGGCACTTTGACTGCAAATGACCCCAAAGTAAAGAATATCCCCACAGGAAGCTGCTAGTTGATCACGTTCAGGGTTAGTTTTACAAGAAGTGCCAGGCAGCTCGCTGGCACGGCCTCTGAGAGCTTGCTCATGGATGTACAACTTGCCACTTTCCTGGTTCCCCATCCTCAGCAGGGCCTGGGTCAGGCACCAGCCGATAGGAACAGGAATGGGGCAGTTACTGATGCTTCTAGAGAATCAAAGGCTGGAGCCAGGCTCCACCTCCAGGATCTGTCAGGGGCCCTAGTGTTGACCTGGGCTCTGGGACTCCCAACACTCCAAGGAGCACGGTTTCTGATGCGGGCAGGAGGGGCAGATGGTTTGAAAAGCCCTGAAATCTAAGCGCCAGGACCTGGAAGATGCCCATCAGTTTGGCTGAACTAAAGCCAGTATCCTCACGTTTCATTTTTGCTCCTGGGTTAATAGTCCCCCCCCCCCCCCCCCCCTCCGCGTTCTTGAGAATTAGAGCCATAAATGACATTTACTTTGCTTTTCTGGGAAATGCAGTGAAGACAGTCAGCTAACTTTCTGGGGTTAATGGGGATTCTTGCAAACTATTGCTATTTATCATAATAAAGGGCAAAACCCAGTGAAAATGCATAAATGCAACGGTGAGTAAATTCCACTGCTCCGTCCTTATTTGCATTAGGTTCCCTTTCCTGCCTTTATTGGATTTTTTTTTTCTTGGAGGAAAGAGTGGATCTGGAAGCACGTGGAGATTCATCTGGGTCCCCAGCTTTCCTGCCAGACTTGGAGGGGCTTGTCCTCCCGGCTCCAAACTCGGCTCCCTGCTTTCCAAGCAGGGCTCCCAACCCTCGACAGGTGGACTGATGGGCTGACCCGCTGAGAGCTCAGGGCGCCAGTGGGGTCAGCCCTCTGCTCTCCTCGGTTGCTCTGCTAACGTCACCCTCCCGCTCGAGAGTAAGAAGACCCAGGAGGAGAGGAGCTTGGGTTGGGGGGAAGGAGGGGCCGCCCCTGAGCGGGATGGTCTCAGAGGAAGGGGCTCCTCCAGGCGGAGGCGCAGGACAACCCTCAGGCCGGTGGGGCCAGCAGCGATTTGGGTCCCAGGTCCTGGACTGACCCAGCTCCAGACTGCCTCAGCCATGCCTTCCACCCAGGATCTAGCACCAACAGACCCTCCCCCTGCATGGAATGCCCAGGGGTGCAGCAATCAGGGCTCCCCAGCACCGTGTTCTGGGCCAGGGTCCCCAGTCCTCTCCCTGTGGCCCAGGTTGCTCCCCTACATCACCAGTGCCCACTCTTCTGCTGCCTGCTCCCCTCCTCTGAGTCCTCATCTGCAGACACGCCTGTCTGCATCGGCTTGGTGAGCAGGTTGGGAGCATGGGTCTCTGTTGCTACCGTGTGCCAGAGACTCCGGGGGTTTATCCGCTAATACCCCACTCCCACGTGTATGCGCCACGGCCCTTGAAGGGCTGGGGGAAAAGCTTCGGAACAGAGTAACTGCTGGCGTCCAAGCCAGCCCAGCCTCTTTCTGGCTGACCACACTGAGGTCCGGCCATCTGTGCCACTTGGAACGACTCTGAGCCCTCAGCTGCATGTCCCCCACCAGGTGAGGGGAACCGGACCCCTGTCCTGCAGCCCGAGTGGCTTCCGTGAGGAGCCCTGGGCCGAGGGCCAACCTCAACCTGGCCTTGGCGTCCAGCAGGAGGGCCCGAGGGGGCAGGAGCTGGGAGTGCATGGAGGCGGTGGGTGCATTGTGCCCAGGTGCCCTGCTCTCTGCCGTGTCAGCTGCCCCAGGGAAGGGCCCTGGGTGCCCGTGCACTTCCCTCTCAGCTTGCAGGGAAGCACTTCTAGAACTGGGCGGCCCGGGAGCGGGCGCGTGGGGACCTTACCACTCACCATCCTTGGCCACGTCCCCGATGGGGACACTGTGCTTCTGGGCCATGTACCCCAGGAAGGAGAAGACCACGAAGCCGGAGGAGAAGCTCGTCAGCGAGTTGACGGAGGTGGTGATGATCGCGTCTCTGCAGGAACAAGACACTCTGTCCCAGCCCTGCTGGGCGCCGCTGCAATTTCCCGTCATTATTCTTAATTGGCTGTGTCTGGTACCGGCGGCTGGGGGCGCTCCCCAGACAGGCGGGCCGGCCCCTCCTGTGACCCCAGAGCCTGTCCCGGGCTGCCCTGCGGGAGGGAGGCTGGCAACCGCTGACAGTGGTGAGCGTCCCACCTGCACCCCCCGCCGAGCAGCTCTGGGCACTGGCCACGCCCTGGCCAGGTCAGGCCTCCAGTGACCAGCCATCTGCGCTTGCCTGGGGACCAAGGGACTCTCTCCTGGGACTCTCGACTCAGCCCTGATGGCGAGGCATCCCACAGGCAAAGCTGGGCTCGGGTGGGCAGCCCAGGTGACCATGGGGTCCCCACCCTGACCCACAGGGCTGCCAGGCAGGGCTTGGAGATGCCTCCCGGGAAACTTGTTAAGAAGCAGGTGCTGACGGGGTGGGTCTGGTGGGGCCCAGAAGCTGTGTTTCCCCTACGTGCCTGGGGGCCCAGGGACCCCACTCTGAGGGCCGAGAATTCAGAGTAGGGAGGAGGGGCTGTGGGGCCAGCCCTCCCGGGTGCCTGAGTGCAAGGACCCTCACAGTCTCAGGTGGGCACAGGTGGGCTCGGGAGCGGCTGTCTGGCCTGCCATCCAGACGCCAGCTCCGTGTGGACCTCTGGGTCGGTCAGGCCGCCCTGCTGTGCACCGCCTTTGTGTTTCTAACCGCATTTTTATCCTCATGATATGAAAGAAAACAAACACTGGCTCAAAGGTCAAGGAAGCAGTCCCGGAGGAAACCCTTTCTCTGTCTTTAGAGCGATATTTCGGGCCGGCAGGGGGCTGCAGGTCGCTCAGGTCCTCCTGGGCTGGGCAGTGCCAGCTGGCAGGCTGCTGGGGCTCTGGGCACGTGGCATGGCCGTGCTCCTGCCTGTCCTGGCGCTGAGTCTGCGGGGGGCTCCGCGGGGCCAGGGCGCGCCTGGGGCCCCCGCTCCCCCAGTGAAGGCCAGGTGGGGACACGCACAGGTCCTTCCTCGTGGGAAACAGGGGTGAGGAGCCTGACCCCGGATGCTGGGAGGACGGGGCGGCCAAGCCGGGCAGAGGAGGGGCCTCCTCCCAGGGAGGGGGCAGCATCTTCCTGCCTCAAAGCCTCCCTTAAGCAGGAATGAGCGTTGGCCTGTCGCTTCCCCGTCTCATTTTCACGTGTGGTTAAGGGGCTGTAAGCATGGCTCCTGTCCCCTCCCCTCACCCAGGGGCACAGGCTTCTCTCGGGCCGGGACTCACCGGTAGCAGTTGTTGGTGAACTTATTGTAACTGGAGAAGGCGATGAGCACCCCAAGGCCCACGCCCAGCGAGAAGCATATCTGGATGGCCGCATCTATCCAGACCTGCAGGAGCAGAGACAGAGTGAGCACTCCCCACAAGGAGAGGTCCCCGAGGGGAGACAGAGCTGGATGAGCGGTCTCTGAGGAGAGACAGAGGGGGTGAGCGGCCCCCGAGGGGAGACAGAGGGGGTGAGCGGCCCCCGAGGGGAGACAGAGGGGGTGAGCGGCCCCCGAGGGGAGACAGGGGGTGCGCGGCCCCCGAGGGGAGAGGCCCCTGTGGGGCATGGCCAGCCTGGGGAGGGGCAGCCTGGGGAGGGGGTGCGCAACCCCGTGGGGAGAGGCCCCTGCGGGGCATGGCCAGCCTGGGGAGGGCCAGCCTGGGGAGGGCCAGCCTGGGTCGTGGAGTGGGTCCTCAGTGCCACAGGCTCCGAGGGACAGAGTCACACTTGAACTTGGCATCACCCTCAGTGAGCGAATGTCACCTCAGGGAGTAAACCTGAGGGGCCCGAGGAGAGGGGGCTGCGTCCTGGTGCGGGACCCGAGGTCACTTCAGTGGGCCCACGCCCCGGGAAAAGCAGGGGTTCACGACGGTGCTGTGGACACTGGCGCCTCCGTCCCGCTCCCGCCTCCCACCCCTCCGGCGGCAGCGTGCGGAGAGCGCACGGGAGCCCACCGCGGCACACGCGGAAAGGCCCGTGGAGCCAGCGGGGGCTCCGAAGCTCTGCGCTCGCTAGAGGCGGCACAGGGCACATCCCGGACGGCTGACACACATGGCGAATGAGGCCGTGCAGTCGACACTGGACAAGGCGCTAGTTCAGACTTCGGACACGACCTGCTCGGCTCAGGGGGTGCAGAGACCATCCTACGACCCGGTGATGATGATGTGGGCGCCCCTGGGCCCTGCACAGCCTAGGGCGGCGATGAGGACAGCGGACACCCGCCCTGGGGGAGCGGCCAGGCCCGCTGTGTGAAAAGTGGGGACGGGAGGGTCCTGGGGGCTGTTCTCAAAGTCCCTCAGCCTGAGATGAGGGCTGTGGGCCAGGTTCCCCAGCCGTGACTCCAGAGTCCCCAGCTGGGGGCACAGGGCGGCCAACCTGAGCACGGCCCAGTGAGGGGCTGGACACGGAGCCCCTACACCAGGACCAGTGGGGCTCAGTCCTTTGGGCAGGACTTCCAGAGCCTCTGGGTCACCCCAGCACTGAGGACAGGACGACCAGGCATTAGCTCGAGGCCTGGAGTGGCTGGGTGGGCAGGGGGTCAAGGTGCTGGTCGTTGGCCAGCAGGCTTCTGCAGGCAGGGGCTGGTGGCGTGGGGGAAGGGTGCTCCTGCCTCCTTGCAGTCCCAGGTCCTCTCAGTGGCCAGTGGTCACCCCAGAGCCTTTGCATGTGTGGGTCACCCACCCAGAGGCACCTCCCCGCCATCTGTCCAGGCCTCTGCTCACCGCTGCCCCAGGCCCCAGCCCGGGTCCTGCTCACAGCCCACCCTGGGACCCACTGGGCAGCCTCTTGGGGCCAACCCAGACCGGCCCTTCCTTTACTTCCTGGCCTCATTCCCCCTCCTGGGATGGAGGCCCCCCACCCCAGGACAGCACGGTATCTGTCAGAGCCCAGACCCCGCCTGCCCGGCAAGGTGGCTCAAGAGCTGCAGATGAACGGCCAAGAGACTGGACACCACCGAGGGCAGGGATGCTGACCTCAAAGAGGGTCCCTTCATCCCCACGAAGACCTACAAATGGCCCAAATGGCCCTCAGGATGGAGTATCCTGCCGTTGATGGGAGGGCCAGGAACGGCTCTGCCCTCTGAGCTGGGGGTGCAGGGGCCCAGCCTCTGGGCCCAAAGGGTCCCAGGAACCCAGCGGTTCCTGACTTGGTCCCTTCCTACCCAAGCTGACAGGACATTAGAGGAGGGGACACTCAGGGCAGTCCCACTCCTCACTGCCTGCCACCGACGCTTGTCATCCACCGTCCACTGTCTGCCTGTCTGCTACCTGTCATCCATCCACCTGAACTCTGCTGTCTCATCTGTCTGCCTAGAAACCCCACCTGTTCCAACCTCTGGTCTCCACTTCCTTCTGCTTCACAGACGCACCTGTTCACAGGGCTGATAGCTGTTCCGCACGTTCTTCCCCCGACACCTGACTCTTCTCTGATTTCCGGGTCATGCCCCACCTGGCCTTTGATGCCACCTCCGCCCACCAGCACACCTCGCCCGCCACGGACTTTCCTGAGGACAACGCTCCGCTGACCCACTGGCGCCCTGGGCCCAGCTCTGCAGTGGGGCCCTGGGATCCCCACTGACCTCAGCTCCCCTAGCCATCCGTGTCCATCTCCCTTGGCTCCGTGGAGACACGTGTGTGGCTCTCACGGTCTCACGGGTACTCCATGAGCTGCCTGGTGGGCTCTACAGCTGCCCTCCCCTGTGTGCTTGTGGGCCCGTGGCCATGGCACCTTCCTCTCTCTGCTGCTCAGTGTTCGGCCTCTGCTCTGCAACTCCCCCTCCCCCGGGGCTCCTGGGGGCTCACAGCCTTGCCAACCTCCCCTTCTTCCACTTTGCTCCCATTGCCCACCCCTCTCCCCACTGTGGAACCTCCTCCTTCCCCATGAGGGCTGCCCCCGACTCACAGGCTGGCAGCGTCGGGGCCCCCACACCCTGGCCGGGACTGCTCTGCCCAGTGACCCAGCCTCCCTGGGCGGCTGTTGGGGCCCCATGTCTAGGCTGCTCCAGAGTGGTCCACCTGGATTTCCAATGGCCCCTGCTCCCTCCAGTGAGCACCCTCAGCCCTGCTCTGCCTCCTTTTCCTCTCTCTTCCTCCCCGCCCACCCCTCTTCCATTGCCCTGCCAAGCCCTGCTATTCCAACCCACATGGTGTCTTCCTTTGCTGAGGAAACCTGCAGCTGGACAGTGGACTTAGTTTGCCCACGAGACGGTTGCATCACCACCTTGTGTGGGCACCGGGGTATCTGACCACAAAGTCTGGCTCCCTGAGGTAGGCCTGGTTCATGCAAGCCAGCACCTCAGCCCAGCTCTGAGGATACGCTGTGGCCAGAGCTCGGGCTTCCATCCAGCTGGGCGCCAACACCCTTGGGCACACTCTGGCGCCCCCACCCTCACCCTCAGTGCTTGTCTGAGGACCCAGGAGGACTCCTCCAGGGAGTGGACGGCCCAGGTGAGGCAGTCAAGGGGCAGCTGCCCTGGCTTCTCCCTGCAGAGGCCAGGGTGACTCCTTCTCCTAATCCTCTTACCCTGGTCCCTTCAGCCCCATGCTATGCCCACATGGTCCCTTCTCACCTGGACAGTGAACTCTGCTGGGCAGGGCAGGTGACCCCACGTGAAGCATTTCCTGCCCAAGATGCAGAGAGAACAACAGCCCGACCTGCCAGTCCCGGAGGATGGGCCGAGAGCGGAGGGCGCACTCACCGAGGCCTCGCAGAGCCGATGGAAGTCCACGCTCAGGTACGCTCTGATGCCGTCCACGGCCCCCGGGAGAGTGATGCCTCGCAGGAGCAGCGCAAAGAGGACCACGTACGGCATGGTAGCCGTGATCCACACGACCTGGGGAGAGCACGCGTTGCCCGACCGCACCAGCCACTGTGGGCAGGGCTGGGCTCAGGGCCACCCTGATGGCTTGTGCTCAGACAGAGGGCCTCGGATTGGTAAGCCCAGCGTCCCGAACAGTCCCAGGATGTCAGCTCGGCAAATGCCCCCTGGAGTGGGCCCGCCCAGTACCCTCTTTCCTGTACGTCTCCCCAGGGATTGAAGCAGGACAGCCTGGCAGGGCAGGGGCCCTCTGTCCGCATTTGGGCCACGGCTGCAGGCGGCAGTGGCGGGACCTCCGATGCGTGAGAGTCGAGCGACCTGCATCTCACTGACTGTGCAAGCGGGCACCTGGCCCAGGTGTGAAAGGCGGACCCCGGGCCACGGGCGAGGGTCGCAGCGCTGGCAGGCTTCCGGGCGCTGGGACGTGACCACGAGAGCCGGCCCAAGCGGTGGGTGCGTCTGGGCCATCGTTACTTTGGCCACCCAGACAATGACCGAAACATCTTCATTGGCACAAATATTTTGTTGTGATTCCCCTTGTGCTGAAACCACTCTCCCGACACCATTCCTCAACCACAGCCACCTGCCCCAACCCACCACGGCCCCCTGTCCACTCCCCAGATGGCGAGCCCTGCCCCTCACCTTCCCGGACGTCTTCACCCCCTTCCACAGGCTGAAGTAGAGCAGGACGATGACCAGCACCAGGCAGGAGGTGAGCTGCCAGCGGGGAGGGCCCAGGTCATCGATGCCCTGGCTCTCATGGAGGTGCAGCACGCCGCGCCTGCAGAGGAAGGGGGTGGGGTCCCGGGGGCTGCCTCTCCACCCGGGGGCTGGCCGGCCCAGAGACCTGCCCTCCCCTGCTAGGCTCGGCAGCAAGGACCTGGCCTGATGGCCTGGGGACCCCTGTCCCCTGCTCCAGAAAGGCCAGGCCCCCAGCCCTAGTGGAGACACAGGCCTACCCTCTCTGTGAAGAGAAACAGGGAAATCCACAGCTACAGTTTAGAATTCAACACGCCTTTCATAGTGGCGGACAGAACAAGGTGAGGGTAAGGATGCAGGAGCAGACACGACCTAGCTGACACGTCCACCCATCAACGGCATGCATGCATGCATGCTAAGTCGCTTCAGTCGTGTCCAACTCTGTGTGACCCCATGGACAGCAGCCACTAGGCTCCTCTGTCCATGGGATTCTCTAGGCAAAAATACTGGAGTGGGTTGCCATTTCTTTCTCCAACCCATCAATGGCAGGATACACATTCTTTTTAAGTGTACGTGGAACACACAGGGATAAACCATATATTGGGCAATAAGACAAACATCAGTATATTTAGAAATAATGAAGTTTTAAAATATATTAGTTCAGCAAGTCAGAATTAAGTTACATGTCAATAACAGAAATATATCTAGAAAATCTCCCAATATTTCAAAACCAAAGAACAAACTTCTAAGCATCTCCTGTGAGTCAAAGAAGAAATCACAAGGCAGACAAGGGGATACTTTAAACTAGTGAAAATGAAAACAATGTATTAAACATGAGGGAGGCAGTTAAAGTGGTCTCTTAGAGGCTAGTTTGTATCTTTAAATATATAGCTTTCTAACCAGTCAATCCTAAAGGATATCAGTCCTGAATATTCACTGGAAGGACTGATGCTGAAGCTGAAGCTCCAATAATTTGGCCACCTGATGTGAAGAGCTGACTCGCTGGAAAAGACCCTGATGCTGGGAAAGACTGAAGGCGGGAGGCGAAGCGGACGACAGAGGATGAGCTGGTTGGATGGCATCACCGACCCAACTGACATGAGTTTGAGCACGCTCTGGGAGATGGTGGAGGACAGGGAGGCCTGGCGCACCGCAGTCCATGGGGCTGCAAAGTGCTGGACACGACTGAGCTACTGAACAGCAACAAATGTATATTAGAAAGTAGGTGAAGGTGGTTTTAAATTTAAGCGTTACGGAGTTGGAGTTATATGGGCTTATTTTGGGGTTTCTGAAGTCTGCTTGCACTTTGTAGGACTTACAGCTTTACAACCTCGTGACTGCATTCAGAGCTACCTTGGCCTTTCTGGGAGCCCATCCGGCTTTATACAGTGAGTTTACATTCCAGAGAACCTTTTCAGACCTGGCAGTCACTGGAGCTTGTCTCGGGGAAACTCAGTCTTCAGCGCTAGTGGAACCACCTGGGGGTGTTCTTGGCGCAGTTTAATAACTGATTGTGTCGTTAACGACCTTTGCGTTGTAAACCTTCAAAGGCCGCGCCTCTGTCCCGGGGTCGCCTCCAGATATGGTTGGACCTCTGCTCCTCCTGACAGCCCTTCCCAGGGAGCGGCGGGCAGCTTTCCATCTCAAGCCTTCTCTTCCAGATGGGAGTTCCAAGCAGACTGCCCTGGTCAGCGCTTTTTTAAAAAATCCATTTATCACATATATTCTTTCCTTTTAGCATTCTTAATAATAAATCACTGACTGGTCAGTTTTTCCCCCTCTATTTTTCTTATCTGAAAATCATTTAGATAAATGAAGTTTTTCCAGACCTCCCAAACAAAACATGAAAGTGAAGAAAGTGTTAGTCACTCAGTCGTGTCCGACTCTTTGCAACACCATGGACACAGCCTGCTGGGCTCCTCTGTCCATGGAGTCCTCCAGCAAGAATATTAGAGTGGGTAGCCATGCCCTTCTCCTACATGTCCCCAGATGGCCTCACCTGGCACATTCCACATCTCTGACAGCTTTCTGAACGTTCTAAATGGCACCAAAATCCATCTTAGAACTGTAGAAAACAACCCAGCTTGGAAACTTAGCCGTGGTTTTGTTGGTGAAATGACAAACCCAGATCTAGTGAGAGCTGTCTCTAGACATCTGTGAGTGGTGGGACAGGGTGGGGGGCTGGGGGTGCCCCAGGGACTTGCCTGTAGCCACGTCTGCTCTCCCCCTTCTGGTGCAGGGCCCCCTCCCTCTCTCCTTCTGGTCCCTTCTCTCCCATCACAGGCTAACACTGAAGTCAAGGCTGGACCAGGTCAGGGCTCAGCGGGACCACAGGGGAGCACGCGTGGAGCCCAGGCCTTGCCCTGTGGATGAGAAGCTCCTACGTTTGGGACCCACGGCAATGAGCCAGCGGAGGGCAAGCTCCTCAGGGGGCGGAGTGACTGACAAAAGCTCCGCCATCCTTTCCTGGGTGAATCTACCGCCTCTTGCTTGCTTGTAGCTCTGAGTCCTGACCACACACTCATGTGACAGGGTACTGGGTCTGCGTTTTCCAGGGGATGCCCGCCCTGGCGTCTCTCAGGCGGATCTGATGGGGCCGACCCCAAGCGGACTGACGTTACCAGCCCTGCTCTGAAACCCACTGGCCGCTGCTAAGAGCTCCCGAGACCAGGCCCTCACCTCCCTGCTTCGGAGCCCCCTCCTCCAAGCAGGCAGGCATTCAGTGGCCCTTTGACCTCCCCATCACAGACACCCCTCCCCTCCTTTCAGACGCCTTCACCCGCTAATCCCAAACTACCAAAAGGAGTCTCTTACGAAAAACTAAACAGGTCCCACTGCACACCAGCTGCGTGCTAGCCACGCTGTTCCTGGAAACTCCGGAGGAACGCCCTGGTCCCCTCTGGCAGCCCCCCAGCGCCCCCCACCCAAACCTTTGGCACTGTGTCCCTGCCCATCGCTGTGGCCTTCTGCAGCGGCCGGTCCTAGAGACACGTTCCCCACGTGGGGCCCCCAGAGCTGAGCATGAGACCCCAACTATCTGGACACACAACCTCAGACCCTAGACGCCCGCAGGTTCTGTGGACTCGCTCGTCCCCTGGGCGGGGTCATTGCGACACCCACACGACAGAGGCTCCCGGCTCCCGAGGGCTCGGTCCCGCCCTGCACACCTCACCCAGCTCTGCTGACCCTGTGGGACAGGGCCCACCCCTCATGGACCACCCCGGGCCGCCAGCTGCTGATAAAAGGGGTCTTCTGGAAGCCCCTCTGCCAGCCGGGGCCGGGCAGCAGCTCTGCTCACACCCCCGGACGTGTGATCACCTCCTCCAGGACCGACTTCATAACTTTCACAGTGAGATGGCCTTCGTGTTTACGCTCATGGTTTCCTACCTCGAAGCAAGTTTTGAAATTGTGCCCACCTGCGATTAAAACCGGAATTATATTTTGGGCTGAGGTTCACTTTTCTACATTGTTGGTGGACCCATTTCCACCTAGAAACACAAGCAGACTGTACCCAACCAGGATTTTCCCAAAGGAAGACTGCAGTCACCGGGAACTTCACGAGTCCGCGGCCAGCACGGCGAACACGTTTCTCAAGAGAAGTGGCCTCTGTCAGGACGTGGGGAAGGGCAGCTGACCCGGGGTTGGGGGGAGCTGTCCAGTTCCCCTTCCTGCGAGGTCTCCTCCCAGGGGCAGAGCTGAGCTGCTGGAGGTGGGGTCAGAAAGAGGCCCCTTGAGAGCGCCGGGGAGTGGGACGAGACACAGCCCAGGGGCAGCACATGCCGGCGGGTGACCCCGGGCCGGCGCCCTCCCCTCCCAGGGACGTTGGCCCCGAGGAGACCCCACTCACTCGAAGTACTCGGCGGCGGGCGTGGTCCTCGAGGTGCCGTTGGGGCCCGAGCTGGCGTTGGGGGCACGGGCGTCCGAGCAGCGGGGGCTGTTCCAGGAGTGGTTGCAGTGTGTCCAGGGCAGCTCGGCGGTGAAGGAGGAGAACAGGTAGTGCAGCGCCCAGGCGATGATGACGTTATAGAAGAAGCCGATGTACAGCGAGATGAGGACGGCCGTGTAGCCCACACCTGGGGGAGAGCGCGGCCCGTCAGGTCGCCCTGCCCCGACCCCCAGGGACGCAGCTGCCTTGGGGCTTCCTGAAACCAGGCAGCGCCTCTAAGCACGTCGGGAGACGAGGGAGAGGGTGGGTCCCGCCGTCATCACTGAGGAGGGGCCACCCCCTCCCAGCACCCTCCAAGGCCTACCAGACCTGCACGGCCAGTCAGGGACACCCCAGTACAACCAGGTCGCCTGCAGACATGTGGAGGAACCAAGGGCCACCTTGGCTGCCCACCACCACTCACAGCCAGTCAGGGTCGCCCAGGCTCACAAAAAGTCACCTAGGACCACCCTGGGTCACCAGGGCAATTTGACCCAGGGGTAGCCAGGGCCACCAGCCAAATAAAACCATCAGAAAAATTCACCACTACCCAGGGCCATCTAGGAAGACCCAAGGATACAAAACACCAAGTCAACGAAGGCCACCCAAAGCCACTCAGGGTCACCCAAGGACATCCCAGGCCACCCTGCCAATAGGGCCCTGAAGGCTGTCCAGGGTCACCCAGGAATACTCCGTGTCTCCCAGAGCCAAACAGGACCACTAACAGTCATGAAAGAATGGCCAGGATCTCCATGGCCGCCCCCAGCCTCCCGGGCTCATCCAGGACGAGCCAGGCCTCCAAGACAAGCCCCACCCAGCTGGGCTGCCTACAGCCACCTAAGGCCACTCATGGCCATCTCACTAACCATCCCTCCCCCAGCCCAGCCAGGGCAGACAGAGGCATCTGGGTCCACCCAACATCACCCAGGACCATGCTTGATCACGCAGAGCCCCCTGGGCCTGTCAGAGTGCCCTGTGCAGGGTCACAAGACCTGGAATTTGGGAGAGCCACTGAGGGGCTCCTGACCGCTGGGGCAGAACGGAGGGCCGTGCAGTCTTTGGTGCCGTGTCACCCTGACCGTGGTGGACGGCTGGTCTGCAGTAAGGCCTCCGTCCTGTTCGGTGCTGGACAAGCACTGCTGCGTTCCGCTGCTGTGGTTCAGTTTACCCAGCTCCACACAGACTTCCCTCATTTCCACATCCTTTCCCGGCTTTGCTGCTGGGACTGGCTTGGGCATCAGTACCCTGGAAGCTCATGGGCACCTGCCTGGTCCTGCCCGCCTGTGGCCAGGAGGAGCTTGTCTTCACAGTGACTTTTGCAGGGAGCGCGTTGGCTTGTTTTTTGTGGGTCTAGCCCTCCTTGTTTGTTGTTGTTCAATTATTAAGTCATGTCTGACTCTCTCAGACCCCATGGTTGAGCATGCCAGGCTCCTCTGTCCTTCACCATCTCCCAGAGTTTGCTCAGGTTCATGTCCATTGAGTCGGTGATGTCATCCAACCATCTCTGCTTCCCCCTTCTCCTCCTGTCCTCAATCTTTCCCAGCATCAGGGTCTTTTCCAATGAGTTGGCCCTTTACATCAGGTGGCCAAAGTACCGGAGCTTCAGCTTTAGCATTAGTCCTTCCAATGAATATTCAGGACTGATTTCCTTTAGGATGGACTGGTTTGATCTCCTTCCTGTCCAAGGGTCTCTCAAGCATCAATTCTTTGGCGCTCAGCCTTTATGGTCCAACTCTTACATCCGTACATGACTACTGGGAAAGCCATAGCTTTGACTATAGTGACTTTTTCGGCAAAGCGATCTCTTTGCTTTTCAATAAGCCGTCTTGGTTTGTCATAGTTTTTCTGACCCTTAGGAGAAGCTATTTTCCTGCTCAGAACACTTCATTAAAACTCTCTTCCTACCCTGAAAGCAGAAAGAGAGTGACTCCAGTTTACTTATGTGCAGACATTAAACAGATCTAGTATCAGGAATGATTCCCCGGGTGGCTCAGCGGTAAAGAATCTGCCTGCAATGCAGGAGCCACAGGAGACTTGGGTTCGGTCCCTGGGTCAGGAAGATCTGGAGAAGGAAATGGAAGCCCACTCCAGTGTTCTTGACTGGAAAATCCCACGGACAGGGGAGCCTGGCGGGCTGTATACAGTCCATGGGGTCACAGAGTCAGACACGACTGGAGTGACCCAGCACACGGCACAGACAGGCCCTGGAACACGGCCCCTCTTAGAAGACATGCTCAGCAGCAGGAAGGCCTCCTCTGGGGTGGACCCCGTCCTTGGGGAATAATTCCTCACTGCACTTCTGTCCCCTGCGCTCCCCGGGAGAAGCTGGCTCACGGTGGACTCGCCCGGCAGCCGCAGAGTCGGGCAGCCACGCGGCTTCCGAGCGCCTCTCAGAAGCTTCCCGGCCATGAGCTGGCGTGGGTGGCTGCTGGCAATCTCCGGAAGCTGACAGCTCTGTACACCGAGCCTCCGCCTGTGGGGACTCAGAGCCGCCTGTGACCGAACGCCAGAGCAGATCCAGCCCCGTGTCCCAGGGAGAGCGGCCCGAGCCTCTGGTCCTTCTGACCCCAGTGCGGCGTGCACAGCCAGCCCCCGGGTGGGCCAGGTTGCTCACGGTCACAGCAGAGTGACGAGGGCACCTGGGGCGGACGCGGCTCCCAGGGGACGTGGGCTTTGCCCCCAGCAGCAGCACAGCTGCCTGGAGGCAGAAGGGCGGCAGATAGGGAAACAGAAGACAGAGCGACAGACGGACGCAGTAAGTCAGGTAGGCAGGTGGATGATAGACGGCTGATACGTGACAGCCAGACGGGTGACAGACAGATGAGAGGCAGACCCGTGGATAGAGTGATGGATGGGCACACAGGTGGGAGACAGAGCGCTATGGGTTAGACTGTGGCCTCCAAAACCCATTTGTCGAAGTTTTAGCAATCCCCAGTATTTCAGAATGTGATCTTACTGAAGGCAGGGTCTTTACAGAGGAAAATCAAGTCAGGGTGGGCTCTAGTGCACTGCGACTGATGTCCCCATAGAAAGGGAGACCTGGATGAAGAAACACCCATGAAGACGCAGGGAGAAGACGGCCCCCCACGACCCCAGGAGCGGGCTGGGAGCAGGCCCGCCCCTCCCCCCGGCCTCAGAAGGAACCAACCAGCACCCTTGAGTTCAGACCTTGGAACTTCGACACAACAGATGTCTGTTATTTAAGCCACTTGGTTTGTGGCGCTCTGTATGGCAGCCCCAGCAAACTAACACAGATGACAGACAGTAGATCACAGAACTACGGACAGGAGGCTGTGTTATCTTTTCTACCATGTTAGCACTTTGACGAAACACCACCACCCAGGAACTGCAGGCTGGGAGCAAGGACACACACTCGCAAACCCTCCGTCATGACAGGTCTTTAGAGCAGGACCGGCATTAAAAGGATGTGTTCAAGGGCCTAGACACCCAGCAAAGCAGCACAGGATACACACGGCTGGGGTTGACCTGCTGTGCAATCACCCCAGCCTTTCCCCGCCCCCGCCCCGCCCCCGGCCCACGCCCCGCCCTGGTCCACGCTCTGCCCTAGTCCACGCCCCTACCCCAGGTCCAGCCCCCGTCACGCCCCTACCCCCATGTCCCGCCCCCGCCTCCTCCCCCTCGGCCCACGCCCCGCCCTGGTCCACGTCCCACCCCGCCCCACGCCCCGCCCCGCCCCGCCCCGGTCCACACCCTGGCCCACACCCCGCCCCGCCCTAGCCCACGCCCCTGCCCTCCGCCCCTGGCCCACGCCCCACC
Organism: Bubalus bubalis; assembly: GCF_019923935.1. Classification (NCBI taxonomy): domain Eukaryota; kingdom Metazoa; phylum Chordata; class Mammalia; order Artiodactyla; family Bovidae; genus Bubalus; species Bubalus bubalis. Next base: position 70,898,905 of record NC_059175.1, on the reverse strand, counting down.
CCTCCCCATGCCAGCCAACCCCGGACCCTGGCCCACACTCTGCCAGGCACGTGGAGCGTCCCCGCCCGTTACCTCTCAGGATGGGGCAGATCTTCCAGACGCCTGCAGCCCCCTCTCTGTTGAACTGCCCGAGGGCCAGCTCCATGTAGAACAGCGGCACGCCGGCGACGACCATGAAGAACAGGTAGGGGACCAGGAAGGCACCTGGGGGAGCGACAGCACACTCAGCCTGGACCCGAGGACGCGCCAGCCCGGCTTCATCCCAGCAAGCGTGCCGGCGTCCACGCGTGTCCCGGACACGACCGCTGTCACCCTTCTTCGAAGCTCCCCGCAGGCTGGGGGCTGGGCCTCCTGCGTCTGTGCCTGGCTCCCGCTGTCACCGCACCCTGACACACCCCTCTGGGGACCGCGGTCACCCCCTGCCCGCAGGTACGCGCAGGCCCCGAGAGCAGAGCGGACCAGCTCGGCCCGGGGCGGCTCTGCTCCTCACTGCTGTCTGCTCTCCGCCCGCCCAGCCCTGGGTCCCCTCTCTCTCCTCCATGGGGATGTCTGTCCTCGTGAGCTGTGCATCCTTGGGGTCCAATGCAGCCTGGCCCCCAGGACGCCAGCCTGCCTCCGTCGGGGCTGCAGCAGAGCTCTCTGCTGGCAGGTGCCGCCCCCGTCTGGGGTCTCTCCGGGCTACTGCCCTGAGCACAGAGGTCGGGGCCCCACCGGCTCAGCCGTCTTCAGCCGATTCGCTCTGCCTCATGGGAGGTTGGTTCTGCCATGGCTCTTCCGGTGAGGGGCGGGGGAGGCAGGGAGACGCCACAGGGCTGCCTGTCTTGGGTTGACTTCTGTACCTGCTCAGAAATGCCCAGCTGCTCACGGGCAGGCCCTCCCCAAGGAAGTTTCCCGAAGCCCCGAGTGCGGGGCATGGAGTGACCCCGATGGGGTGGCAGCGTCTAGGAGACTCACAGGAAACGAGCACCAATCTAACTGGCTTCTCAATTTGGACTCTTGGGGGGGGGGGTGGTGACCTGGGCCCATTTCTTAGTTTTCTGCCTTGAATGCAGATGGAGCAGTTCTAGGGCTGGCTGTGCAGGGGAGGCGGGGCCGGGGAGGGGCGGAGACACATTCCCTGGACATTCTGGGGCTCCAAGCACAGGGGCTGCCGCACACTTTGTGAGCACTGGGCGGGTCGGTCAAAGAAGCCGTTCTCCAGGCCTTGGAGAATTTTCTTTTCCAAAGTGAAGGCCACTTTGGGAAGCAGAAGGCAGAGTCACGGTGCCTCCAGCCACGCCCCTGCTTTCCTGGCCTCGGCGTCCTCCCAGACAGAACCGGCAGGGGAGGAGACCGTTCTGAGTGCTACCACGCAAGGTTCCGGGACGTCCATGCGCTCCGCTCTGCTGCGTCCCCCCGGAGCCCGGCCTCCAGCGCCCTCGGGGCCCCAGGCAGGAGGGCAGAAGGCAGGTGGACAGACTCACCCCCGCCGTTTTTGTAGCACAGGTATGGGAACCGCCAGACGTTGGCCAGGTCCACGGCGAAGCCGATCACGGAGAGGAGGAAGTCAGCCTTCTTGCTCCAGGTCTCCCGATCCTGGGCCTCTGTGGGGCTCTGCGGGGGGTTGAGGAGGGTGGAGTTCGTGAGCTGCACCCCGTTTTGCTCCTTGACCAGGACGAGTTCCACCGCCTTCGGGCCCGTGGCATTGGCCTCCTTGGCCGGAGCCACCACGGAAGACATCAGGGCCACAGAGCACCTGCCCTCGCTCATGGCCTCCTGGACTCAGGAATCCTGTACTTCCGCCCTCTGGGTCTTCAGCCAGCATGAAAGATAAACACACACAGGGATGCACAGGTTTAGCAGCCAGAAGTATGGTGCACTGGGCAGCATGGGCAGGGAGGGGTGGCTTTCCAGACGTTTCTGTGGGGGCAGAACACAAGCTGTCCCAGCACCTAAGGAGACAGAGCTGGGATGAGCAGATGACCTGCACTCCTCGTGGGGCTAGGAGACAGGCCATGGGGACCTCAGGCCCCTGTCCCGCTCCCCCTCCCCCAGTCCATTCCGTAACGTGCAGGGTGGAGTCGCCTCTAATGTGGTTTCAGTCATAACGCAAGAGGTTACCTCCACGCTCCCCCCACTGCCGTCATAATGTGACGATCTTCAAATGGCTTCCCACAACAGTGCACACGCGTTCTTTACACTCAGCAACCAAAGTCAGAGGCAAAATTTTAAAACCAGGGTCACCCACAGGAATTCAAAGTTTCAAAGTAGTGATTACAAAAGCCTCCTTCAAGGAACGGCTGCATGTCCATATCCATTGCGGGCCCTGGACGGCCCAGGCAGGGATGGGAGCTCACAGGACTAGTTTCCGCATGGAGCGCTTCATCTGGGAAATCACCTCCTAGTCACCTTCACGACACTCTGGGTAGTGCAATCAGGGAGGACGGAAGAAACCACACAGTCATGCCGGAGAGCGAGGTAGGCCCTCAAGGCCGTGGGCAGCTTCAAACATGACTTCTGGCATCTGGATGTTTCAACTGCATACGCTTGCAGGTGTGCATACGCGTGCGCGCGCGCGCACACACACACACACACTCTGAAGCAGAAGGCACCAGGAGGCAGTGGAAACGGGGTGACTTTCCTCTGCATCCGAGTTTGAACAGAAACTCACAACACGACTCATCACAGCACGTTCCTGAGACGAAGGAAAGGCACAGAAGGGACTTGGGGGAGGAGCAGAGGAACTGGCCTGCGGCAGCGTCCAGGGGCGCGGGGAGCAGAGGAGCTGGCCTGCGGCAGCGTCCAGGGGCGCCGGCAGGGCTCTCGCAGGCCCAGCGGACTGCTCTGACAGCGGCCGTGCGGGCGGGCCGGAGACCACCTGCGGGGCTCCCGGCTCAGGACGTGGGGAGAGCCCACCTCATGCCTGAAGCCACGGCCTCACAGGCCAGCTTTGGGGACAGAAAGCAAAACGTGCTGCTTGGGCAGCGTGGTTCTGAGCCCAGGACAGAAACAGAAACAGTCTGCCCCTACAGCCAGCCTGGATGCCCAGAGCCTGCACACCCCCCCACCTTCCCGGGCATCCCTGCCCCATCTTAGACGGCAAAGACTAAGCCCTGTGAGAAGAAGCCACACTGAGAAAATGACCCGGGTTGGATCTGGGGGCCGCTTGCCCAAGTGGTCCCCACCAGGCACAGATCTAGTTCAACAGGGAGCAAGCAGCCCCCGGCCTCACGGGGCAAGCTGGGCAGGGAAGCCAGGGCCAGCAGCCCCCTGCCCAGCGCCCTCTCCTAGCCTGGGGCAGGGCAGGGGCAGGGGACACGGGGACGCACACACAAGCCCCGCGCCCCGTCTCAGGCTCACACCTCTCGGCCACCTCACCTTCAGATGGGCAGTTGCCCTGTTGCAGAGCGCTGTGCATCCCAACTGTCGGCTACTGTTACCTGTGGCCTCCCCCGCACCCCGCCCCGACAGTTCCTGCCCAGGCCCCGCGCCCTCGGCCTCAGATTTCAGGGGACGCCGGTGCGCGGCGCGGGCCACGGGGGTGGCCCGGACTCACCTGCGCGCCCGGCCTCTGCGCCGCTGGAGACCCGCCACCCGGCGTCTGCGAAAGCTCCAGCTTCGGCCCGCGGCGCTCAGGGCTCTTATCTTGTCGCCGGGACCCGCCCCGCCGGCCGACGGGGGCGCCCGCCCACCCTGGCTCCGCCTCCGTGCTGCCCCGGGTGGGCGGAGGGTGAGCGGGGCCGCGCCCCGCGCCCCGGCACCCCGCCCCCGGGAACCCCCGCCGAGTCGGGGCTGCGGCGCCAGTCCCCCGCCCGCAGCGCGTTGTGCCCGCGCTCCTGGGGCCTGGGGCGCGTGGGACCCGGGACGCCTCTGGTCCCAGGCCTCGCAAGACCAAGTGTGAAAGTCGCTCAGTGTGTCCGACTCTTTGCGACCCCACGGACTATACAGTCCTTGGAATTCTCCAGACCAGAATACTGGAGTGGGTGGCCGTTTCCTTCTCCAGGAAGGGCTCTTTTCCGTGTCCTTCCCACCCCAGCTTGCACCCCAGAGCTGCCCCGCGCACCGGCATCTGCTTGGAGCTTGGGGCTCCCTCGGCCCACCCACTGCTCCGCCCCAGTGAAGCCCGGGAAGGGCAGTCGCGAGGGGAAGAAGGTGCGCGGCGGGCGGGGATCGAGGCGGGTCTTGCCTCCCTCCGCTTCCTCTCCTCCACGCCACCTCCACCCTGACGCTGTACCCACCCCGCTCCCCAGACCAGTCGTCTGGAACTCTCTCGTCGGTTCCGTCGCCTCCTCCCCCCGCAGCCGCCCCTCCCGAGGTCTCTCTGGGGCTCTGGGGACATCTCCCTGACCAGGAGCTGGGGCGACTTGGGAGCGGGGGTCCTGCCGCGACCCCGGCCTCCCCCTGGTGGGCAGTTTCAGACCCCGCCCGGTCTCCGTCCTCTCTCCTCCGGCTGTGCGCCCGGGCGGCGGCGAGGTACCCGATCCTCGCTCGGGTCCGGGCTGCGGAGACGCGCGTCCTTCTGTGGCCCGAGAGACGCCTGTGCAGGACCCAGGGTCCGAGCGTCGGGCAAGGAGCGAAGCGTCCCTGCGCTTTGCCGACCTGGAGCGCGAATCGATTGGAACCAAAGGGCTTGAATCTCGCTCGCATTGGAAAACGATTTCCCCGGATGGCCGGAAACCACAGCGGTCAATACCGGCTCCCTGACCAGGCGGACTGGGATCTTTGGCGAGATGACCCCTCGCAAGACTGTACATTCGGGACGCGGAGGGATGCAGTTCCCAAGCCACCAAGCAGACCCAGGACCCTCAGGTGCAGGACGGCACACAGGTAGGTGGCACCCTGGCTCTGCACAAGGAGGAGCCCGGATGGCAGCCCTCCCCTCCCCCTCCGTGTAAGCTTTGATTTTCCCACTTGGCGTCCCTTGAAGGGGGGTGTCCACACCGCGCTCTCTGCCCTGAGCCACATGCTTGGCAGTGTCCCTCTGCCAGGGCCTGCAGACCACCCTGGATCCTCAATACCACCGTGCCCAGGGCTCCAGTTTCATTCCGGAGACCACACCTCCCTGCCTGTCTCACAGCCTCCCCACCAGGGGCTGGTACCTGGTGTCCGGCAGGAACCACCGTCCCAGGCAGGACTGGGGTCCAGGGAAGAACCCAGCACTCAATATCCCAGCCTCTCTGCTGCTGTAACAAAGATGTTTCAGGCTGGGTGGCATACAAACTCGAGTGCCCACAGGACAGAAGAGCCCAGAAGCGCTCTGGAGCCGCCTTTAAAAGAGCACCGGCCCTATTCCTGAGGGCTCAGCCCCCCACCGGGGCCTCATCACCTGCCAGACCCTCCAGGACCATCCCGGGGGGGGGGGGGGTGAGGGCATCAGCATGGATTTGGGGATGTGCACGCAGGGAGGTGACAGGGATTTCATGAGATGGTGACGTGCCACCTTGAACCCATGAGGACCAGTGGCCATCCCAGCAAGCTGTCTGCCCACAGACGCTCCACGTTGTGAGTTTCGAGAAAGAAGAGGCATACTAGGTTGGGGCTTGATGCACGGGGTCATAGGAACACGGGGTGGAACCAGCCAACTCAGACGTGTATGTCTGCAAGCACACACACCAGATGGAAAGGCCTGGGAAGGCGGGTGGTCCCCGCAGGGGCCATCCATGGCCCGAGCCCACCCCGACGGGGCTGCTGCCTCCGTGCCAGACAGACCCAGACAGGAGCGGCCCATCACGGCGTCGCTAACCTGCACAAAGAGAAGGGTGCTGTGGGCGTCCAGGGGTGCTGCCGCCCGCCCGGCCTCAAGATGAGGGGCCCAGGGGTGCCGGAGAGCAGAGACCGAGGGAGTTGGACCCGTGGCCTGGCCTCAGAAGCCCGAGAAAGCCGGCTGCCTGATGCTAGTGTGCCTGCATCATCCTGGGCGGGGTTCCCCCCGGCCCGCACCTGTGCAGGTCGGACCTATGGGGTTCAGAGCTGATTAAACAGCCAGCCTTCACGGGCTTGGAATTCGGCCCAGGGTTTATCTTCAGAGTGGCTGCTGTTGGTTCGGAGGCCTCCATGGGTGATGGTGACTGAGTCCCGTCCTGCTGACCTCGAGCAGTTGCTCACCGTCTGCTGTGGACCAGCTGCTGCCGCAGGCCCGGGGCGGGGTTGGGGGGGAGCCTGTGGCCAGGCTGCTGTCCCCACTGCGGCTCTGCCCCACTGGAGGTTGCCGCTGTGTGTGGCCCTGTCTCAGCACCCCGACTTCAGGGGGCTGCGAGCGTGTCCCCCACAGCTGCCCCACCCACAAGAGGACGAAGGCCACGAGCTGACATCAGGGTCGTGCCTTTGAGGTTCCCCAGAGGCTGGAGCCTTGGTGGGTGAATGTAGGATTCTATCTGAGCGTCAGAAGGCCGCCTGCAGGGGAGGCTGGTGGAGTGGGGCGGGATGGAGCAGAGCAGGTCAGCAGCGCGGGGTGATCCTCAAGCTCGGTAGGAAGAGCTGGAGGGCTCAGGAGTCACCACGCAGGTGACGGGGTTGTTCCGGCCGCCAGGGCTGACTCTGGAGCCAGAAGTCTGAGATCAAGGTCCTGGAGGGGCTGCGTCCTTCCGAGGGTTGAGGGGGAGTCTGGTCCAGACCCCTGCAGCTTCTGAGGGTTTGCTGGTATCCCGGGCTTGTAGAAGCATCACCCCATCTCTGCTTGTGTTCTCACAAGGTATAATGTGTGCGTGTGCGTGTGTGCGTGTGTGTGTCCATATGTCTGTGTGTTCGTGTGTGTGTGCATGTGTGTGTGTGATGTTGGATCAGAGCTCCCCTAATGCCTCCTTTTACCTTGACAACCCCTGTAAAGAACTCATCTCCAATTAAGGCCACATTCTGAAGTCTTGGGGCTTAGAATTTTGACATCTGAATTTGGAGGCACAGTTCAACCCACAACAAAGAGGAACCTTAACCAGGCCCTGGCGTGCTGCAGCCCATGGGGTTGCAAAGAGTCAGACACAACTTAGCGACTGAACAAGAAAAAGAAGAAGCCCATTCTCCAGGGAAGCAGCTCAGAACTCGTCAGAGCCTCCTACGTTCTGTGGGGTTGCAAAGATCGGACTTGACTGAACGACTAAGTGTACGCACGCGCGCGTGCGCGCGCACACACACACACACACACACAGGACGTGTGGTCCTGCAGCTCAGGCCAGGACGTGCAGACTTGGAGGCAGACAGTCGGTGCAGGAGAGCTGGCCTCTGGTGAGCCGATGTTCTCAGGGAAGAAAGGACTCTCAGGGGTGCTGCCTGTGGAGGGCGGAAGAGGATTCCCCCTCCCAAGGCGCTGGCAGGACCTGAGGGCCCTAGCTCAGGCCTCCTTCCCTCCAGCCTCGCTTTAGATGTAAGGGGCCAGCAGCTCTGTGGCTGCACCTTCCTTGTGGCCCGGAGCCCTTGGGTCATCTGTGTGCGGCTCCCCTGCCCCTCCTGACCCTTTGCCCCGAGAGTCGGTGCCCATGGGGCTGGCAGGACTCTGGGTGCCCGCCTGAGGCCCGACCCCAGGTTCACGGGGTCGCACGGCCTTCATGAAGTGTCCTGGCCTCTGTCTGCCCCCCTGCTCACCAACCACCCTGACACGGTGCAAAGAGGACCCACAGAGCCACGGCTTCAGGCGCCGACCCTCAGGGCGCCGCGGGGTTCTCTGCTCAGCAGCCTTCCGCCCTCGGAGGCTCCCGGACGCCCAGGCCCACCTGCCCCTCGTGTGGGGACGGAGGGATGTGAGCAAAGAAGGAAGAGCCACGCCGTAGCCCGGGGGCTCCGCGTGGGTCTGCCAGAGTGAGAAGTTGCCGCCCGGTCCCCCGCCCTGGGTTTCTCGGGACTGGCGCCCACACCCCCGGGGCGCCCCTGCCTCCCCCAGAGCCCCCCTCCAGCCACAGCACCCAGTGCCCGTACCTGGCCCCCCCTCACATCCCCGGGCGCCCCCACCCCCCCCCCCCCCCCGGGAGCACCCCTCCGGCCACACCCCCGGACTCCCCTGGCCCCACCCCTGGGAGCACCCTGCCCCCCACACCCCGGGCGCCCCCAGCAGGAGGCTGGGAGCCCAGGACCACGCTTCCTGAGGGCTCGAGGAGGCCCAGCTCGGAGTCTGTGGTGGAGAGTTGGCCAAGTGCATGCGGGCAGCTGCGGAGACCGCACAGGAGGCGGGTGGGCGGGTACACGCCCGAGTTATTCCCAAGGTTGAGTGTTGAGGGGATCCCGGAGCCAGCGGCTCCCCCAGAGGGCACCGTGGTCTAGAGCAGCACCCCCCTCGCCCCGAGGGGGGCTGTGTGAACCCCAGCCGCACCTTGAGCGCAGAGCCGGGGCTCACCCTGAGAACCCGTCAGCTGGGCTGGGGAGACCTGGGTGGTGGCCTGCCTTCCTAACAACTTCCTGGGGGATGAGCTGCAGCTGGTCCCCAGACCACACTCCGAGAAGCACAGACCTGGCTGGGCCCATGGGGTGTGGAAGGTTCTGGAAGACAGGGGTGCTGCGTGGAGCCTCTGGCAGCCCTGAGGGACTCAGTGCAGACCTTGGGGGGTTTTGGAGAATAACCGAACATTCTTGAGAAAACCGATGTTCTCCTTTGGGGTGAGTATGTTCCGAGCTGCAGCCCCGACCCCAGGTGAGCTGAGCCCCATCGGTTATAATGCTCGCCCACCTGTCCAGCTCCTACAGAGACTCTCTGTGAGCTGAGGATCACGTGCCCCCCGCCCCCATCCGTGGCACTCCCTTAGCCCATTCCTGGGCGTCACGGGCACGTCCCACGACCATATGACCGCAGAAGCATATGGATACCACGGTGTACCGACCCTGCCATCAAAGCAGCTACACTCAGAAGGGAGGGAAATCTTCCTGGGGGGCAGACACCCCAGCAGGGCACCCTGAGCTGAGAAGCAGGGAGGGTCAGAGGTGCGGGCCTCGGTGATTCTTGCCCATTGGCTAGTGTATCGTGGAGATGTCCCAGAAACTTGAGAAATTAATGATAAGAGCTTTACCTGCAGATGACATAATCACCTATGCAGACAGTCTGAGTGAATGTAGAAGACAAGCGCTAGCATTAACGAGGGAAGTCAGAGGGCGCCGGGTGTACAAACATCGGCTGTGCTCCTGTGTGCCGGCAGCAAGCTACCTTAAGATAAAACTCATAGTGATTTCACTTAGAATAGGCTCCAAAACAAGCTGCCATGTGTGTGCAAGACACAAATGTTGAAAACGTCGCTGAAGAACTGAAAGGTTGAGGGACGTGGAGAGACCGTGGCCAATCTTAAGTCTTAGTGTCATGAAGATGCCAGCGCTTCTCAAACTGAAATTCTAACTGGCTTTTTTGAAGACCTCAACCAGTTGGATCCTAAATGTATAGGGACCCAGGATAGCCAAACACTGCTGGAAAAAACAAGATTGCAGGACACTTTGTGACCCCGCCACCCACATAAAGCTGATCTTATTTTCTGTCATTATCTTGCCATTTGTGTCCTTGCTTTACAAACAGCTTTATTGGTATTTAATCGATGAACCATAAACTGCACGGATGTGAAGAGCACTGTTTAGGAGGTTTCTGTGGTCACAGAACATGCGCCCCGTGAGGATAACATTCCTTGTGTTCAGACCCTCCTCATGCCCCTGCAGGCCCTTCTCTACCCGCCCCACTGGCCTGTGGCCTGTCTGCCAGCCACAGGCCCCTTCGTTCTTCCTAGAGTTGTACATTAATGGCACCACACCGTAAGCGGCATATTGGAGCTGAATCTGTGCCGTTGCACTCGTGTTCCCATCAGTGGAGAAGGCGATGGCACCCACTCCAGCACCCTCGCCTGGAAAGCCCCATGGATGGAGGGGCCTGGTGGGCTGCAGTCCATGGGGTCACTAGGAGTCGGACATGACTGAGCGACTTCACTTTATTTTTTCACGTATAGATAGAGCATCATCTATTCACCCCTTCACCGGTTGATGGACGTTTGGATCTTACAAACAAAACCCCTGTGAACACTTGCACACAAGTCTCTGTGTGGACATGCGCTTCCACCTCTCTTGACTAAGAGCTTAGCTGTGGGATGGCTGGGGCATTTGTGCTGATGTGTGCTTAACTGCTTTTTAAAACTAACTGTTTTGCAGAGTGGTGATGCCATTTGACATTTCCATGGGCAGTGTGTGTGAGCGTTTCTCTTGCTCTGTGTCCTTGTCAACACTTAGAATGGCCACTTGATTTCAATGTTTACATTCTAGCCATTGTGGTAAGTGTGGTAGAATCTGGTGACAGATTAAATGGCATTTCTCTGGTGACTGAAGTGTTCTGCAGTCCTTGTGTGTGCTTGCCATCCTCATCACTTCTTGTCAAGTGGCTGTTTAAATCTTCTGCACATTCGGGTTGTTTGTTATGTTATGAGAAAGTGTTAGTCACTCATTCATGTCTGACTCTTTGTGACCTCATGGACTGTAGCCCGCCAGGCTCCTCCTGTGTCCATGGGATTCTCCAGACAGGAATACTGGAGTGGATAGCCATTCCTTTCTCCAGGGGAATCTTCCCAACTCAGGGATTGAACCTAGGTCTCCCGCATTGCAGACAGAATCTTTACCATCTGAGCCACCAGGGAAACCCACTTATTGTGTTAGATTCTTACACAACTGTTGAGTTTTGAGAGTTCTTTGTATATTCTGGATACAAGTCCTTCATCAGATAGACGACTTGCAAATATCTTTTGCAATCTTGGATTGTCTTTTCATTCTCTTAATTGAGTCTTCTGAAAAACAGAAGTTATTACTTTTGATGAAGCCCAACGTACCAGTTTTTTAAATGAATCCTGCTTTTAGTGCTGTATCTGAGAAATTTTTACTTCACCCAAGATCGCAAAAATTTTTCTCCTAAAGTTTTTCTCTAAGAGTTTTAAGTTTTAGGTTGCGCCTTGTGTGTGGGACCCATTTTACACTCCCGTGGTGTAAAGTGTAGGTCGGTTTCGTTCTCTTGTCCTGTGGGTCACGCAGAGAGACATGCTGAGAACTCGGGGCACAGCCGTGTGGGTGGCCCCTGCGTCCCTGGGGTCCTGCTGACGTGTGTTGTTCACGGGGAAGCCCTCTAGTCAGCCGCACGCCTTAGGGTCACCATGTCCTCCCGGGAGCGACATCCTCATGGTGCATGACCTCGCTTAAACCCGCTGGCCAGCTGGGCTCTGAGGCTGACGTCCACCCCACCTTCTCTTGATGGAGTCGGCACTGCCCTTTCCCTTTGGCCTGTTGGTATCCGTGTTTGGTGTGCTTGCTGGCGTCCTGTGGTCAGGTCTCACTTTTATGTCCTGTCTTGACGGTTTCTGCAGGTCGTTCAGTGTGGTGCTGAAACGCCTGGGTTCAGTCCCCCAGGCACCGCACCGTGCCCTCCACCCCCTTAGCGACGTTTCTGCTGACCTGCAGGCGGGGGGTTTTGTTTCTGAGTCCACATCTGCCTCCTCTGCTGGACTCTGAGCCGTGTCCCTTTGCTGTGCTGTTCTGGTGTCTCCTTTGCATGACGCACACCGCTGCCCGCTGCCTCTGCACCGACCTGGGGCCGCTGCTCGTCACCCCTCCCGGCCACCGTCGTCACCTCTGTGTCATGAATCCCAGGAGGCGTCGTCGCTTTTCTTCAGAAAATCATCCTGGACAGAGATCTAAACAACGAGGAGCAGTGTTTCTGTTCCCCCACGTGGTTCCGGCTGAGCCCCCGCAGGCCCGAGTCCAGAGCGGAGCCCCTTTCAGGCTTAAGGACCTGCATTCTCACTGTGCTGTGAGGTGTGCCGGCCGGCTGGCGATGAAGTCCTTCAGCTTCGGAGTTTAGAAACACTTTTGTTTCCCTTTGGGGTTTTTTTTTTTTTTTTGCGTTAAAAAAATTAAAATTAAAAGAAAATACACACTGCAAAAGAGATGTTTTTGCTGCGTGAAGCGTCCTCTGTTCCGTGGACCCTGCAGGGTGCAGCTCTGCCCTCTGCTCACCCTGCTGCCCTGAGCCCTTTGCTCTGCTGACTCTGTTCCTCGTCTGGTCTAAGCATTTGATTACGATGCTCCTGGTGTGACTCCTCCGTGGCATTCCTGCTTGGAATCCTTATGCTTCTTGGACCCAGGGGTTTATAGTTTGTACCCAACTTGGGAAAGTATTTCTTCAAATATTTTTCAGTCCGCCCTTCTCCTGTGGGGACTCCAGCGGCAGATGTAGCGGGTGACTTGAAGTCCCACCCTGTTACTTGTCTCTTGTCTCTGTTTTGTTTTGGGTAGTTCCTGCTGCTGCCCTTCGAGTTCACTTGCCATCTCTTCTGTGATGTCAGTCTCCCTGCATCCCAGCCGGGGTGTCTTGCACCGAAGATGCTGTGGCTCATGTCTGCAGGACTCAGATTTGCGTCTTCATAGATTTTGTTTCTGTGTTCACATTGGGCTGTGTTGGTCCTGTTGCCGTGCGGGTTTTCCCCTCTGCGGTGCTCAGGCTTCTCTTTGTGGAGCGTCTGTTGTTCTGGAGCATGGGCTGTAGGGCTTCAGTGCTTGCAGCTCCTGGGTTCTAGAGCACACTGGCTCAATAGCTGTGCAAAGGCTCAGTTGCTCCGTGGCCTCTGGGATCTTCCCGGACCAGGGAAGGAACCCATATCTTCCGTGTTGGCAGGTGGAGTCTTTACCGCTGAGCTGCCAGGGAAGTCCAGATTTGTGTCTTTTAAAAGACACCTTTTGCATCTCCACCATTCATGGCCAGCCTTGCTCCCGCCGGCATTTGAACACGGAGTCCAGCGATTTTGCGTAGTGATCGTCAATGCTCTCATCTGCTAATTCCATCACCCGAGTCACTTCTGGGTCTGTTTCTGTTGATGACTGGTCATCTTTCCTGGAGTTTTGCACCTACGTGACCTCTGATGGGAGGCAGAGTGTTGTGAACTTGACCCTTTGGGTGCTGGGTAGTTTTATATCCCTCTGAATATTCTGGAACTTTGGGCTGCAGGCAAGCTCCTTGCAAAGAGTTTGGTCATTCTTTCAGGTCTTGCTTGTGAGCTCTGTGTACTGGGGCCAGTCTTGTGTTTGGCCGAGGGGCCATGATTTCTTCATGGTTCAGGCAAAGCCCACCTGAGTTTGCACTGATCACCCCTTCCTTCCAGGACAGAGGTGAAACCAGCCACTATGCCTCCATCTTGACCTGAAGCGAAACTATGTACTCATTAACTTTTGTTAAGTTGAAAAGAACTAATCAGAGCCTGAGCAGCTCTTGATGACCCTGTGACAGAGACCGACCCTTGGCTGGCAGACCCGGCCAGACCCTCGTGCAGTCGGAGCGTGGAGCTGGGCTCTGCCCCTGGAACAGGAGGCTTCCTCCGCATCAGAGGACAGACACCGTCGGACGTAAACGTCTTGAGGTTTATTGAGAGTTACCCTGAGCCGGGCAAAGAGTCTGTTTTGTCAACTGCTTTGTGTGCATTTTTAATGGCAGTTAAGTCAGTTTGGTAAAAAAGGTTGTTCACATTATCTGCATGATTGCGCTTCTTCCCTTGGTGGGTCCATCGATTACTGAGAGAGTTGTGTGAAAAATCTCCAGCTCTCTTTGCTGATCTGTTTGTTTCCCCTGTTCGTTCTGTCAGTGTTTGCTTAGCACGTTCCGAGCTGCGTGTCGGGGGGCTAACGGGAGATGACTGGTCCTTGGGGGCTGAACCCCGCGTCAGCCGCAGTGTTTGCCTGACACGTAATCCTCCTCGTCTTAAAGGTCACAGTGCGGCATTAATCCTGCCGTATCCACTGTCTCAGAGTTGTGTTTGCATATTACATATATTTCCTGTTTTTTAACTTTCAGCATGTGTTTAAACAGCATATAGTTAGAATCTTTTGTTTGTTCTTTCGTTTGGCCGAGCGACTGTCCTTTAGGAGTTCTGGGTCCGTATTTGATGTAATCACTAGTATCGTTGGATTTAATTTTACCGTTTGCTGTTCGTCTTCTATTTGTATTATCTGTTCTTTGTTCTCCACTGTCCTGCTTAGTTTGGATGAAATTATTATCCCAAAACATTCCATTTTATTGCTACTATAGGCTTGTTGGTTATACCTCTATGTTTTTAAAAAATTATTTATTTTTTGTTTATTTAGTTTTGGCTGTGCTAGGTCTCTTGTTGCTACACGGGCTTTTCTTGAGTCAGGGTGAGCAGGTCCGCCCTTGAATCTGGGCGAGCGGGTCCGCCCTCGAGTTGGGGCAGGCGGTCTGGTCTCCAGTCGGGGCGAGCGGTCTGGTCTCGAGTCGGGGTGAGCGGTCCGCCCTCGAGTTGGGGTGAGCGGTCCGCCCTCGAGTCGGGGTGAGCGGTCCGCCCTCGAGTCGGGGTGAGCGGTCTGGTCTCGAGTCCGGGCGAGCGGGTCCGCCCTCGAGTTGGGGCAGGCGGTCTGGTCTCCAGTCGGGGCGAGCGGTCTGGTCTCGAGTCGGGGTGAGCGGTCCGCCCTCGAGTCGGGGTGAGCGGTCCGCCCTCAAGTCGGGTGTGCAGGCTTCTCAATGCAGTGGCTTCCCTCGCTGCGAGCCTGCTCTAGAGCATGGGCTTCAGTATTCCTGGGGCACGGGCGAAGCTGCCCAGAGCTTGTGGGATCTTCCCGGATCAGGGATTGAACCCATGTCCCCTACAATGGCAGACGGATTCTTAATCACTGGACCACCAGGGAAGTCCTACCTCTGTGTTTTTATTCTGTTTTCTCTGGAGGCTTACCATACATTTTTAAGTTTTCACAACCTCCCTTCAGATAACACTAGTTTTCAGATAACACTTTTCTGCAGTCAGGTTCCCACATGCATCGCGCTCTTACCTTTTTCCACAGCAGTATTTTCTTTTTCTCTGGCTGCCTTTAAGGTTCTCTTTACCAGCTTCCAGAACATTTTGTGATGAGCCTTATGGTATTTTTGTTATGTTTCTTCTGTTTGTGGCTAATGCAGCTTCTTGGCTGTCTGAGCTGATAGATTTGGGAAAAGTCTGGCTAACATCTGTTCGGTGTCTTTTCTGTCCTGTGCTCCCCGGTCTGAGCCAAGAGATTGGGGAGAAGTCTGGCTAACGTCTGTTTGGTGTCTTTTCTGTCCTGTGCTCCCCTCTGGGAGTGGCATCTCCGTGATGGGACCCTTAGTGCCACTCTGGGTTGGCCTCCGCCTCTGTGTGTGCTCCGTCGCACACACACGTGGCTACACGGGGGGCTCGTGGTGTTTGCTCTGCAGCGTGCATCTCAGGTACCCCATCCGGGGTGGGACCTGGGTGGTGGCTGTGGTCTCTCTTTCCAGCCAACCCAGCGAGTACAGGGTGACAAGGGACAGAAGGATTAGGGGGACACAACCAGAGCTGAGCCAGGAGCAGCCAAGGCTGGCGTGGCTGTGGCCAGACCCCGCCTGCCCCCCCCCGGCCCCTCCCGTCCTGGAGGGGAAGGGCTTGTTCTGTCGTAATGCAGTCCCTGTCCACCCCCCACCCCCCCGACCCTGCCCTGTCTCCGAGTCTCCACCAGCACCGAGGGCAGAGCTCACCACTGCTGACCGCCCATCTCGTGTTACGTCAAGAAGGGGTTTGGTTCACTGCAAGGGAAGCCTGGCACTCTGAGCAAGTCCCCACCAGAAGCACTGGCCTGACAGATGGAGGGTCAGTGTCTGCCGCCTCAGTGCCAGGGTCGGTCCTAACGGGGTGCCCGTGGCACGTCGGATGTGTGTGGGGGGTGCCTGGGGACAGTAAGTGGGGTCACCTGTCACTGCCCTGAAACTTCTCTGCTGCTCCAGGCTTCTGTCTTCAGGGCTCAGTTCCCCCGGATGGGATGCTCCTACTTAGGGACATGGTGGAGCCACTGCCCTGCAAGCTTAGGTGGTCACAGCTGTTAGGGGTCCTCCTGCCAGTGCGGCAGCAGGATGGGGCGCTGTTACAGATGCTAATGACAGCAGAGGGGGGGCAGGGGACCCTCTGGGTGCCTCTCGGCTCTTTCCCAGCTGATCCTGTGACCAGTGGAGGCAAGACCACAAAGGCTCCAGGTGCTTTGGAGACAAAATGTGACTCCTTTCTCTTGGGAAAGACCCGACTGGTCAAGGTATGTGGGGACTATGGCCTGGGGGTGGGGAGGAGGGGAAGGAAGCAGAGAATACCAGCCTCAGCTGCACACCAGCCCTGGGAGGCAGGACTGCAGTGCCCTAGCGACTGCCTTCCTGACTGGCATGTGTGTATGTATGTTTGTGTGCATATATGTACACATGTATGCACATGCATGTGGGCACACACACGTATGCATGCACGTGCACGTGTGCACAAGTGTACGCATGTGTGTATGCACATGTGCACACGTGTGGACATAAGTGTGCATACATGCGTGTGCACGTGTGCAAGGTGTATGTGCACGTGTCCCTGTGCACACATGTATGCATATGCATGTACACGTGCATGTGTGTACACGTGCATGTCCATGTGTGCATACATGTACGCGTATGCACGCACACACCTGTGTATGCATGTGCATGGATGTGTATGCATGTGCACATACCTGTGTACATGTGTATGTGCACATGCACACATGTACCTGCATCTGTGTAGGTGTGCCTGTGTGTACACATGTGCATGCATGTATAAGTGTGTGCGCGTGCGTGTATGTACACACACCCCCTCTTGCTTTACAGTCGGAACAGCAGTGGTGTTGAGTGGGAACTTCACCACTTAGTTTCCCACGTGACAGAGCATCCGATGTCCACTGGCACTAGAAGAACTAAGCAGAAGCCGTGGGACCCCACTTTGTCGGAAGTGAAGCGAGCGCGTGGAGGAGGGGTCATGACATCATGGGAGTCACTGCCTCACGGGGAGGTCAGGATGGACACTGCGTGGCCGCAGGGAGGGACAGTGCGGTCACTGGCCACCCGCTGCTCTCGGCAGAACCCTGTGTTCACGACTCACAACATTCGGCTTTTGGGGCTGCAGTACCTCAGCTCTTCCTTCT
Source organism: Bubalus bubalis (assembly GCF_019923935.1). Classification (NCBI taxonomy): domain Eukaryota; kingdom Metazoa; phylum Chordata; class Mammalia; order Artiodactyla; family Bovidae; genus Bubalus; species Bubalus bubalis. The sequence goes on along the minus strand of NC_059175.1, from coordinate 70,882,021 downwards.
ATTTCTAAATCCTTTACTGAGTCGATGGGCCCAAATTCAAGATCCCTGCTGGTCTCTGCTCAACAGCGTGTGAGGAAGGTATGGGTTTCACAGAGAAAGGACAGAAACTGACACCGCAGGTCTGCAAACAGCCTGGGAGGTTGAGTTCTGGGGAACGTCAGCTGCTGTCTACGTGAGCATGAAATATCCAGACCCTCCTGTTATCCAGAAAGTGTTTCCTACAGAATTTCAATGACTGTGCTTTCCCAGCCTCCTGGAAAAGCGGCAGGAGACCATGCAGACGGTGCTCCTGTGGCAGCCTGAGTCACGCCTGCTGCTGCCTTTCTGATAAAAAACACACGTAACAAAACACAATCTCAAGCATTTCAGACGCTGTGTTTTATTCGTTCTATTGAAAACATCCGGCTGTTTTGGAGCTGCCCGTTCCCTCCCCCACCCCCAGCACCCTGTGGGGCCCCTGCAGGCGGTGGGCCCCTCGCAGCTCCTGGTCCCACCCAAGGGGGATTCACCCCTGAGCTCTGTACATTCACAGCTCTGAACCCACGGCCCTAAGTCACTACGAAAGAGAAAAGAGAATCAGGAGGAACAAACATCCATTCAGGGTCTGTTTATCAGAGGTTTTTTCCTGAAAATGCACAGCAGCGTTTCATTCAAAACCCCTTCATCCACAGACGCGGGCCGAGGCCCCTGCTCAGAACATCTCGGCTCGTTCACCTCCTTCATGGCCGGGCGCGGGGCTTTGTCTTGTAAAGATGAACCTTCATGCACTCTATGGTCATGACCTCAGTCCTGTTTGCTGCCAAGTCTGTGCTAGAAGTTCTGTGTCCTATGGGCCAGCGCCCTGGAATGATGTCAGGTGCCCCCTGCCCCACACGGGGCGGGAGGGGCTCTGGAATGAACGGAAGTGAAGGGGGTTTCCTTTCCTGACGCCTGTCCTTCTGTCTGTCGACATGCAGGTCTCTGAGCCTCAGGAAGTCAGTAAATATTTGTTCTGCAGTTCCAGCTCTGGTGGCCACTTTCCGTGGCCCTAAGACAAAATCCAATCGCCTTAGAAATTAAAAAAAAAAAAAAAAAAAAAAAAAAAAAAATCCGAAACAAACCCAGAAGCTTTGCTCCCGAAACACACACTGTGGTTGTCATTGTGCTTTGAGGACACGTTTCTAATCACGTCCTGAGGAAATGAATCAAGGTGATTTTGAGAGCGTGAAGGAGGCCCCTGGAGCCCCTCCCTGAGCCCGGAGCTGCTGCCCCCCACCTCCGGGCATAGAGAGGGACCCCAGCCCCCAGGTCTCCCTGAACCCCACCACCTGCTCCCCACACCTTCCTTCCCTGAGGCTCCCCTGGCTCCTGATACCCCGGGAAACCTGGGGCAAAGGAGGGTGCTGGGGGGAGTCAGAGGCTGGCGGACCCTCCTGGGGACTGACTGTGCCCTCAGGGTGCCAGCCGGGGAGACAGGAGCCCCCGCCTGTTTCCACCGCGGCCGGACTCCCCTCCCCACGCTCTGGGCTCTGGTCCCAGCCTGCACTCGCTGAAGTGGATCCGGTCACCCCGAAACAGAAACCCCAAGCTGGTGTAAGAGCAGCGGGGCTGAAGAGGGCTGAGGCGGCAGGAAGGCGCCTCCGGACGGGGCGCCTGTGGCTCCCCAACGCAGGGGCGGGGCAGGGGGGCTGCCCAGATGGGAGGGGCTGGAGAGAAGGTCAACTCAAAGCCCCAAAGAGCCCCAGGATCTATCAAAAAAGGGCCTATAAATAAATATCCTCCGACCCTCAAAGGAAAACGAAGTAGAAAAACGATTCTTTTCTGGTAAAAAAAAGGCTGAATGTTTTCTGAAGTATCTAAATGAAGTTTACAAAAGACTCATGAGCTCCTGCAAATATAGAAACGTTTAAAAATCCGACGGCGGCCCTGCCCGCGGACTCCGCGGAGGGCGGCGGAGACTGTGCTGGAATCGACACGCGGGGGGGAGTCACGCCTTCAAGTGCCCGTGGAGGTTGCAGGCCCGCACTGCCTGGACCAGACCGGAGGGCCCGAGGGAGAGGATGGGGGCAGAGCCGGGGCTCGAGGTGAGGACAAAGCAACTGAGGGGCCCCCGAGCGCCGCCTGGAAGCGGGGCCTGAGCTGCCCCGCGAGCTGCTGTGGCTTTCCGCCCAGGACCTGGCCCGAGGGCAGGGCACAGGCAGCTCGCGTGGGAGTGTGAGGCCGGCTGGCGGCTGAGCACAGGCCCGGTCTCTCCAGACCCTCCCGCCCTAGTCCAGCTTCTTGCGAACAGGCTCCGTCCCAATGGCCGAGTTTTCGGGGCTGAAGTCGGCGCAGAAGCCGTTGGGGGTGGGAGCCGGGGACGTCCGGGCGCAGCTCCGGGGGCGCGTCTGCTCGGGGTACAGGTATTCCTCCGCGAAGTCGGGGTTCGCTTCCGCGAACCTCTTGAAGTCGGCTGGAGAGACACGGGCACCTTGGTTAGGAGGGTGGGGGGCAAAGGTCTCCAGTCTGGCGTCTCTCCGGGCGCCCCCCTCACACCCAGGGGCGTCTTGGGATCTATGTGCACGCCCAGGATCGACGTGCACGGCCAGGAGGATCTACGTGCACGCCCAGGAGGCCCTGCGCTCGTTTTCTCTGTGGCGCCCTAGTCACTGCGGAGACCTGGGCGGCCACCACGCAGCCTCGGCCACGCCCTTCGGGGAACTGAAGAGTCAAGTCCGCGGTGTGTCCTGGGTGCTCAGCGTCCTGAGATGGACTCGGCTGTGCCCTGGGGACACCCAGGGCAGGGTCCCCCCGAGCCCTCGCGGGGCCTGTGCTGTGTCTCCCGGTGACTCTGAGACCCGGCTTCGGGGTGGGGGACGCCCTGGGGCTTTGCTGGGGGTGCCCTGGGGGCTCGGCGATGCTCTGAGCCCCAGGTCGGGTTAGGGTTAGGGCACCGCAGGCTCCAGGCGGCTGCAGAGAAGCGCCCGTGCTCCCTCGGGCGGCAGAACAGCCTCCACAGGGTCTGCAGTCTGTGGGCTCCGAGCAGCGGTAGCCCTGGCTCCCCGCGGCCCCTTTACCGCAGGCGTGCACACCCAAAGCGAGGCGTGGTGGCTCCTCCTGACATTTGGATGTGATTTTAAAACACAGCCAAACAAGATGACCTTTCCTGAGCAAACTCAGCGCTCATCTCAGGGAGATTAGGGCTCATCCTCCGATGAGCCGGCTGCCCTCGGGGCTCCTGCTGCCCTCCTCAGGGTGGATTCCCGCCCGAGGCGCGCAGCCGTACCACCGTGTGGGGGACAAGTGCCAGGGCCAAGCCCCCCGGAGAGGAGGTGCCCTAGGAGTCAGGGCGGAACCCCTCCTGGCCCCAGGGGCCCTGATCTCTGCCCAAAGGCAGCCCCTGGGGAGGGTGTCTGCTTCACTGCCAGACAGACCATGCAGTGAAGCACCCGCACAGAGGAGACCGGGAGCCCCGCCCCAGCCCTGCCAGGTCCCAGGTGGCACAGCGAGCGGGGCACCCCACGTGGCGCGGGGGTGTCCTCCCTGGCTCCCGGCCACTCACCAAATGCGATCCTGCCCTTCCGCTCTTGGTCTATGGCCCGGAAGAGGTCGGTCACTGTCAGCTCCGCCACCCCCAAGGCCGTCTTGAGGATGCTGGACAGGGCGTGCTCCTCGACGCTGCCGTCCTGTGACCCGAACATCTGCGGGGCGGGGCAGGCGTCACCCAGCGGCCTCCCTTGTCACACGGCCCGGGGCTGTTCCACTCTCAGGCTGGGCAGGAGCCCAGCTCCACGACCCAGCCCTCGGGCCTTGAGCTCCCTGCTCTTATGTCTTAAATCCACCAGACACGGTGCTATGGACACTGCATCGCAATGGCCTGGCGTCCAGCCATTGCCTGCAAGGTGCCCACTTCAGATGTCCCCCTGGGTGAACACACCACAGCCGTGACCTGTGGTTACTGGCAAACCGCAAGGTGAGGAGCAAGGCCGGCCCCCAGCCCCCGAGGTCCCCTTCCAAGGAGCCCTGGTGACCCACACAGCGGACCACTGCAGTGACCCCCCTCTCCCCTCCTTCTCTAACTTCCCCCCTTCTGCTTTGAATTCACCACTGAAGAGTGAACCCCGAAGCCCCAGGCCCCACCCTCACCCCCCCAAAGGCAGAGCCCAATCCACTCTCTGCCAGTGACCTTGCTGTGCGGGGGCGCCGTGGGCCCTCCAGGACCTGTGAGTGACGGGCCTGTCCTCTCAGGGGTCCCTGACGGTCATCGCTGCTGGAGTCTTGCAACCACAGTGAGGCCACACGGGCCGGTGCACCCACAGCCTTGGTTACCACCGGGCTGAGACCCACCTGCAGCCCCGTCCCTGTGCGGCTGACCTTCCCAACGCCGCCCCTCTCACCCGGTTCTGGAGGAGGCCCCCTGGCCCCCCGAGGCTGTGGCAGAGCTGGGGGCTGCCCACCCCCGTGCCTCCTGCGGGCTCCGCTCCCCATTCTGTGACCTGGGGGCCCCCAGGCCCAGCTGCTCCCTGACCCCATGACCTCTGGAGTATCCACTCTGTCCTCCTGCCTGGAGGCGGGCTCCCCAGGGCAGGACACATGCTCCCTGGGTCGGGCAGAGCTCGGGCCCCACCCAGCGCCCTGGGGGTCTCACTGAATTATGTCAGCAAGATGAGCCAGCCACCCGCACACACAACCTTCCGGAGGTGGGAGACCTGCCACCAGGCGCTTCCAGCGGCCTCCACCTGGTTTCCGTGTTGGGGGGCTGCATCCACTGCCTCCGGGGCTCAGCCCGCTCCCCGTCCCCGGCCTGGGGCTGTGGGGTGGACAGCTCCCGAGTCCCCTCGTATCTCGCTTCCTCTTTACATTTGTCAAACCAGGTTATCTGCAGACAAACCTCTCTCGTAGCCTCCAGAGCCCCACAGTCCAGCCCAGCCCGTGGGCGCCTCCCACCCACCAGCACTGAGACGCTTTGGGGAGATGAGCGGGCCTGAGGCCTGAATCTGTGATGCCAAAAGCAAGGGGACCTGTCTCTACATCCAGAGATGACCCTGCCGTCTGTCTGAGAAAGGCCAGGAGCCACCGGGTTCCCCTTCACCTTCCTGGGCTGATGGTGTTTCCACCATGACCGTATCTGCAGGTCACGTGATGATGACCATAAAGAAAGCCGGGTGCCGAAGAACTGATGCTTTCGGACTGTGGTGTTGGGGAAGACTCTTGAGAGTCTCTTGGACTGCAAGGAGATCCAACCAGTCCATCCTAAAGGAAATCAGTCCTGGGTGTTCATTGGAAGGACTGATTTTGAAGCTGAAACTCCAATACTTTGGCCACCTGATGCAGAGAGCTGACTCATTTGAAGAGATTCTGATGCTGGGAAAGATTGAGGGCAGGAGGAGAAGGGGACGACAGAGAATGAGACGGTTGGATGGCATCACCGACGCCATGGACATGAGTTTGAGTGAACTCCAGGAGTTGGTGATGGACAGGGAGGCCTGGCGTGCTGCAGTCCATGGGGTCGCAAAGAGTTGGACACGACTGAGCGACTGGACTGAACTGAACTGACAGCAGTAGAGAAGGCGGAAATGAGGGACCCAGAAGTACGTTACGCTGCCCGCGAGTACCGCTCTGGGGAAGCCCCAGGTCAGCGCGGGTCTCTGGGAGCCTGAACTCCACGGTAATGCTGCATCTCAACCATCAGCCCGGAAGGACTGTGACCAGCACACGAGGAAGGCACAGGCACGTCTGCACCCCGGGCAGGGCACCTCGCAGACTCCCCGGGCAGGACACGGTGCAGATCCCCTGGGCAGGGCACCTCGCAGACCCCCGGGCAGGGCACCTCGCGGACCCCCCGGCAGGGCACTACGCAGATCCCCCGGGCAGGGCACCTCGTGGACCCCCGGGCAGGGCACCTCGCGGACCCCCAGGCAGGGCACCTCGCAGACCCCCCGGGCAGGGCACCGTGCAGAACCCCCACACCGCATCTCGGGGCCGCCTGCCCGCACCCGCTGAAGCGCGCCACAACCCTGGTCTGCGGGTGGGGATGGAGGGAGAGCCTGTGAGTCGTCAGCGTCAGGTGGGGCGGCCAGTCCACATGAGCAGCACACGCGGGCGCCTGTGGGGACACCGGACACGGGGCTGCCCACTGTCCGGGGGGCCCAGGAGGGGCGGTCCCTGCAGGGGAGGCCGTCATGGAGGAGCGCCGTGAGCCTCGGGGCAGCCGCACAGGCGGCCCTGCCCCCGCCGGCCGGTGCGCCTGGACCTGGGTGGGCGCCCTGGCGTTCATGGTCGTGCTCGGCGGCCGCACTGAAGCAGGTCGCCCGCCCCCCACCAGCCACCATCGTGACGGCAGATTCTACCCAGTGATGTCCGTGCAGCTGCTGCTGGGCCGCCTGCTGGGGCGAGGCTGGCACAGGGGCGATGAGCCCTGAGAGGTGCCTGCCGAGGCCGGAGGACGTGGGCAGGCTTTCCGGCCTGGGTCCACCAAGCCCTGATGCCGCCCGTTAACGCCTCTGCTGTGACTGGCAGAAGCCGCCCTGCGCCATGGGGGACCCTCCCAGCCGTGGGGAGGTCTGCTGGGGCTGGAAGGTGGAGGCGGCGTTCTCCACCCCTGAGGACCCGAGGGACAGGGGCCCCCTGACCTGCACACGGCAGGTGCCCGGGAGTCTTGCTCGTGTGAGCTGCACCTGAGAGATGGAGCCTGTCTCTCAGCGGCAAGGCCTCGCTCTGTCCTGGGGGCTGACCTCGCTGGGCAAGGCCCGCCTCGCTCCGTCCTGGGGGACTGACCCTGCCGGGCAAGGCCCTCCTCGCTCCATCCTGGGGGACTGACCCCGCGAGACCAGCCTTCGGGACTGCTGGGTAGATCTGGGTGGGGCAGGACTCCAGCATGACCCTCTCCCCGCCTCCCAGACTCACTGCCCCCCTCGTGAGCAGCCTGGCTCGGAGTCACAATGGGGCAGGTGGCTCTTCAGTCCAAAGCCCTGCTTCCTTCCGGTCAGCAGCCGACGGGGAGGCCATGTGGGGAGAGACAGCCCAGCGGCCCTGCTCGGCACTGCTGGGGAGTGGGGACTCTCATCTAGGAGGAGCTGGGCAGAGGCACTTCTGGGCCTTTCTGCAAGCAATGGCTGGTACAAGCTCGTGTGAAAAGAGCTGACACACGACTAAGTTCCCCAACATCCTAAGGAACTATAAAGTGTATCACAGGTCAGACGAGCCCGTGTCTCCCTGACCCCACACGTTAAAGTCGCAGAAGTGCCGCACTTGCCTTGAACGCCAGCTGGATGGTGTCCAGGGTCCGGGCCGGCCGGCAGACGACAGACAGGGCGACCACGTACTCGCGCAGGTCCACCTCCCCGCCGCCGCCCTGGGAAGAGACGCCTTCAGCGAGGGCCCCGCCACCTCCGAGGGCACAGGTGGCATCAGGGGTCTTCGAGCGACCAGCTTCAGTTTCCCAACTACAGGTGTGCTTGTTGGCAAACACTGACTTAAAAGCCAGATTTCTATTTGCATTTGAGAAGCTCAGGAGAAGACACGCCAAAAGACAGGTGGCTAGGGAGATGGGCAGCAAAGGCTGGTCTCTCCTTTGCTTCCAAAATTGCCCCCAGGGAAAAACAGCTGTCCCCACCCCACCCCACCCCACCCCCTACCTCATCAAACAGGGAGAACAGGTCCTCCAGCGACTCAGACTCCGGGACCCCCAGCTGCGCCGCGAACTCGGGGAGCGTCACCCTCCTGCCCTGCGTCATTCTGGCGCTTTCTGCGTGCCTGTCCAGATCCCGTTCAAGTTTTTCTGGTTTTAGTCTAAAGAAAAAATATGAGGGGAAAATTGTTTTCAATAAAGCCATGGAATGCTGAAAATGGAAGCTTCACTGTTACGTCTTAAGACCCCGCAAACCAGGAAGGTGATTCCTAGACGGAGCATCAGTCAGTCCTCGGAAGAGGGGCTCTTCTGGAAGCCCGAGGGCCGACTGTGTCCCCCGCAAGCGCTGGGACCCCGCGGCGTGCGGGCCCACCCGGGGACAGGCCCTCCCAGGATGCGGGGTGGGGCTGGGGGGCGGGGAGGCCGTCCATAAAGAGACAGTCAGGCCAGCCATTCAGGGTTTAAGACACTTGCGTGTGGAATGACGCTGGCGTTTGAAAAAGAAAAAACCCCGAAACCTCAGAAAGAGCGCCGTTAATTGTCTCAGCTGTCCTCCGCCTGCGACCTCCGGGCTGTCATCACTGCCCGGGCGGCGCCCACACGAAACCTGTGCCCCAAGTGCCCACGAGACGGCTGTCCCAACTCAGCGCCTGCGAGCAAAGGGCCAGGGGACTCACCCCAGGCCCCTGAGCAGCCTGGCAAACTCCAGAAGACAGGTGTCAGCGGGGAGACGGAGCTGGCCTTCCGCCAGGGCCAGCTGGCAGTCCTCGAACGTGTAGTCCGTCACAGCGACGCCCAGGGCCCTGCGGGAGAGGACGGGCCGGGTCAGCCGCCCCCAGGGTAGCAGGGTGACTGTCCCAGGAATGCAGCGGCCAGACAGCGGCGTCACACGCGAAGGCCCCGAGTCCCGGGCCCTCTCGCTCCAGGCTCAGCTCCGACGGCGGCCCATGCGACGGTGACGCCTGCTGAGTCGCACGCCCTACTTCCTGCTCCGGGACCCGTGGGCACAGCGCCCTGAAGCGGTCTGTCCCCCAAACGCGTGCGTTTTTAACACGAGACTGCCCTGTAAGTGGCGCCTCTGCGTAGGTGTCCACGTTCTGCAGCCTCAGTGAAGCTTAGTTACACGTTAAAAGTAGAAGTTGATAAGGATACAGGTGGCGTTCAGGGTGGAGGGGAGTCGTGGAGAGAACCAGCTCCCCAAGAACAGGAGCGACCCCTGGGTGAGACATGGGGCACGGGGGTGCTGGAGAAACAGGGGGCTTCACCGGCAGAGCCCCGGGCATGTCCGCACGGCTTGGGGTCTCCTGCTGGCACGCAGCCTCGGGGAAGGACTCGTGGGGCAAAGCCCCACAGCGGCAGAGGGTGTGGAAGCTGGACGAGAGCCGTGCACGCGTGAGGGGACCAGCCACTCTGGGGGGCCCCCCGCCCCCGGCCTAGCAGGCAGGACAGGCAGCGCCCCGTGAGTCCTCCCACCCAACGGAGAGGGGCAGGCTCGGCTTCCCTGGGCTGTTCCCACCTGCACGTGGTGCAGGGAGAAGCCGCAGGCCTGCCCCTGGCCCTGCCGGACTGAGGCCCCTCCTGTCAGTTCCCCCCAGAAGCCACGTCTGGGGGGCCCTGAGCAGGGCCTGGAGGGAGGAGGGAGCCCCTGACCTCCCCCTGGGCTCCCCCAAGCCTGCAGGATGGGATGAGGGTGCCCGTGGAGCCCACAAACACCCACCACCTCCACGTAGGAGCCTTTAACAGGAGCCACTGGGAGCTGAGTGCTCTGGATGCTGAGGTGTGTAAACCGCTGATGTGTAAAGAGCATATTTCAGGGAGCTCCCAGGTAGCCTAGAGGTTAGGACTTGGCGCTTTCACTGTGGAGGCCTGGGGTCGATTGCTAGTCAGGGAACCAGCCCGTGTGCCAAGCAGTGCAGCCAAAATACAAAACAATGGCAATGATAGTAAGTACCACGCTCGGCACTAAACACAGAGGCTGAACAGCTGACCGCAGACTTCAGTGACTGGGGGCCTGGGGCTGCCCAGCTGTGGGCCAGCCTGGTACGTCTGCAGTTCTGCCCACGAGGGATGGAGCCGGCATCAGGCGCCTTTAGGGACAGGAGACCGCCCTCGAGGTGCAGGGCACCCTGCTCTCCAGGCTGGCACTGCCCTGAGGTCAGAGGGAGGCAAAACCAGTCATCCCACAGGCTGTCTCCGATTTCATGGAAAACACCCTTCTCCTGACATTTATGGAAAGTGCATTCATGGTAGGAAATTTACCAGGTATCGAAAATGACCCTGCCAACCCCGTCTCCGTAACCGAGTGGGCTTTCACTCGTCTCGGCGGGACAGTTGGCCCTCCGGATCCAAGGCTCCACATCTGAGGACACGGAGGGCAGCACACGAGACCCTTGCACACGAGGCGCTTCGGCCTCCTGGACTTTGGTCTCTGAGGGCCCTGGACCTAGTCCCTGGCAGGTACGAGGGCAAGGCTGTGGTTCCTGGTTGCCATGGCAACGACCCTGAAGGCTCCGTTCCGCGGCTGCTCAATTGCCCTTAAGAGCACGCAGCGTGGCTGTGCGGGGACGGGAGCCAGAGCCGCAGCAGGAGGTCCAGAGTGTCCCCGGGCTGCCTGCAAGGCCTGTGGGACCCTGGGTGGGACCCTCATGGTTCTGGAATCCTCCTGCACCCATGAGGCAAGAGGAGACCCCATGGGAATCTGTCCCTTCCCACTGGGCCGACACAAACCGTGCCACAGCATGAGCTTCCTCAGGGCTCACGTGCAAGACTTTTAGTAGTTAATTTACTCGAATAGAAACTAAACAACAACAAAAAAATCACACGCAAACTGTCAGGCCTTCAACTCTGCGGACAGTGTATCTGTCCAGGGGTTGGTCAGGGTCCCTCACCGCCCTGACTCCCCAAAAGGTGAGAGTCGAGGGCCTCCTGCCGCCCGGCGGCTCTGTCCCAGAGTCTGTGCTGGGGTGGGGTGGGGCGTGTTCCCCCCGGGACTCTGCTCCCAGCGCCAAGGCGCTGAGGCACGTGGGCAGACCGAACACCTGGGGTCTGGGATGAGGCTGCCGGGGCCTGAAACCAGCCGGGAACCGCAGGGAAACTGAGGGGGGGGATGCTCCTGGCTGCAGGCACGCCATCACATAAGCAACACCGGATTAAGTGCACAAAACCCACGCTCAGCAGAGGAAGAACCTCAGTAGCACTCTCGGGGAGGGCAGCCAGGGCGTGCCGGCCCAGGCCCTCCAGCACTCTCTTGCCCACGGTCCCGCTGCCCGTCTGCACGGGCACGCATGGACACAGCCCCGCGGGCACTGCTGGGTCACAGGGAAGGCTGCAACGCGGAGAATCGGGGGCAGTGACCCGTCCTCCAAAGGCTGAACAAGCAGAGACGTCCTCCAGCAGGATGGGAGACAAAGCGTGCGGCCAAGCACGGTCTGGCTGACGCTCGGCCAGGCTGGTTCAAACCCAGCTCCCCCCGCTGCCGGCTGGTCTACAGCGAGGCCAGGACACCGGCCTACAAGGACACCGAGTAATGAGTGCCTGGTGAGGCCAAGGGCACTGGGGCGTCCAGGGAGCCCCCACCCGGCTGCGCTGGGGGCGGGGGCGGGCGCAGGGCTCACTCACTCTGCCATCACTCGGCGCACGTTGCTGGCGTACAGGGCGGGGTCCTTCTTCTCCTCCTCCGAGGGTGTGTACACGGGGAGGAACTGAGGACACAGAGAAGCCGGTCACCTGCAGGAGCGTGGACTCCCCCTGCCCCGCCGCCGTCACCACAGAGCGACCTCCGCCCTGGCAGATCAAGGGTGGTCAGGGCACCTTCCACAGGAACTGTCTTTGGGGTTGTCACTCCTGCTCAAGCAGGGGCACACGTGTGCACACACAGACGCACACACCCACACGTGTGCACACACAGACGCACACACCCACACACGTGTGCACACACCCACGCACACACCCATACGTGTGCACACACAGACGCACACACCCACACGTGTGCACACACACAGACGCACACCCACACGTGTGCACACAGATGCACACACCCACACATGTGTGCACACACACCCACACGTGTGCACACAGATGCACACACCCACACATGTGTGCACACACCCCCCACACGTGTGCACGCACAGACGCACACACCCACACACGTGTGCACACACACCCCCCATGTGTGCAGATGCACACCCACACCCACACGTGTGCAGACACACACCCACACACGTGTGCACACAGACGCACACACCCACACACGTGTGCACACACAGACACACCCACCCACGCGTGTGCACACAGACCCACACACCCACACACGTGTGCACACACAGACGCACAC